>NC_089236.1:33782137-34082137 GCF_963924675.1 Phocoena phocoena | reverse complement strand
TTTAAAGGTTATCAAAGTGGTATTTTATTTTAGAAGATAGTATTAAAAGTAAGAGATTATTTCATTATATTTCATTATATTTTTGTATAAATAATAAAACTCGAATTTTGTCAAAATTCGAGTTTCTTGATTAAAGTAATTATGTAGCTATTGAAGTGACTTAAATTGTCTTACTTCCCTTTTGTTTTGCCTGCCTCTGTCCTCCAAGCTCGTTAGTTTTTATCATGATGAAAACTCTAGTTTTTATCATGGGCTCAGTCTCTTAGAACCCCTTCCAGACTTGAAAGTCATGTAGGAAAGTGCATTTATTAAAGAAAGTAAGCAAGGCTGTGAGATTTTCTTGGCAATTCCTGATCTGAGATACCCTGAGTGTAACACAGGTTTGGATGACAATTCAAGGAGCCAAAGCACTGCCAAACCTAATGTAAACGTTCTTATGTGGTTTTCAACTTATATTTAACAGATGTTAAATTGTTTTATGTGAAAACAAGTAGGACAGTGTCAACATAACTGCAAAGGAATCAGAACAGAATTTACCATATTTTGATTCTCAGAATTCTGACTGTGGGATGTGCCCGCCGTGTGACACTGACCAGTTCATCTTGCCTCTCAAGCTGTTTCCTGGCCTGTTACATTGGGATGGAAACACCTAACTCATTAGATTGCTATGAAGATTGAACCATACTATCATGAGGTTGCAAGGAAGAAGACACACACACACACACACACACACACACACACACACACACGGCTGGAAATAAGCAAAAACAAACAAATAAAAACCCTCACTGTACTTGAAAGCTAAATATTCTCATTTAAAAAAATTTTAAATATTGCTCTTCTGAATGCCAAACTTTAAGATGGCATCCCCCTATTATGTGCCGGATACTGAGAAAGGCTTTTTCATGCATTGTGTCATTGAATTTTCAAATATGCAGAAACTGAGACTTTAGATATGCTAAGACACCTGGGACAAAACTGAGAAGAGACAGAGTCAAGGTTCCTACAGAAATGCCCAACAAAGAACAAGAGCCCTCTATCACTGTGGTGTATGAACTTTAATTAGGCAGTATACAGTCTTGTTTTCAGCTATTAGCAATCACAAAAATTACATCTCAGTATTCTTGCACTGAAGTAATACAGTACCATAGAGAGTATACATGCACTACTGAGCATTAAATCTTACTACCTCAAATGTGTATCAAGTATTCAATTTTTATCTGCTTTTAATAACTAGTAAGCTGTAAAATAAAACAGTTTGGAAGTGTCTACATGGTAAAAAAAAAAAAGTGGAAAAAAAAATCAGTCAGAAAAATGTATTATTTTAACACTACCGAATCCCTGGTCTGAATCTTAGAATAGATGGAATGCAAGGAAGGCAAATTATTTTATCTTCTACAGAGTGTCCACATTTTGTGACATCATTTATTACTAATATGTACTTGAGTTAATAGTATAAAACTGGCAAGATTAAAACATGAATTATTGATCACCTATGTATCCCTTCTAACAGTCATCAATTAAGGTATTGGTTTACAAATGTATTTTCCCTATGCATTATTGAAATTTTACAGGAAATTTTACATGTCAACTCTTGATCCTATGAGGGCTGAATAGAATTTATATTATTAACTCTGGATATCTAAAATACCTTGAAATTATTTGTTTAAAAGAAAAAAGTAATGACAGGCAAAGTCTAGATTTCACAGAAAGGAAAGGGAGGGGAGATGAAAATTGTCATGGCGCAATTCAGGTACCAGGAGAGTCAAAGGTCCTGAAACTCAGAATAAAGCAGGAGTGGTGTCAAGTAGCTTAATTTTCTATCACCAATTTTTGGTGTGTTTTACAGAAAATCCTGTTTGGCTCACGAAATGACCAGATCCTACTGTCTTACAACTTCACAGATTTCTTGGACTCATCACTGTGGCATGGAGGAAGCAAAGCGTCCTTAGATTCTGAGTTCCAGAATTTCTGGCACTCTAAAATCACAAGCTCTATTCATCTGGCATACGGCTGGCTGGATTGGGGCTTCATCCTCCGGGACATTCCCTTTTCTCTAGAATTCCTAAATGAGATCCATGAGATCAACTTATATTTTTTCATTCTATTCTGTCTTGCTTTTTTCCACTACTAAATCCATATAATTTTATTTCATACCATTGTTATTACATCCAGCCTTATCTTATTTAGAGAAAGGGAAATGAGTTATTGCATTTCTCTTTTGTGAGCTGCAGGCAAAATTTTGCTTGAACAAAGTTGCCTCCTATTTCTTCAGGTGGTAGACATACTTTTCCTTCAAATGCCAGAATAAATACAGCCTTATTATCCCTTTGGTATTGTATGTAGTCCTCCATTATTTCTTCTGCAGATATTAATTATAGTATCATTATATTTAAATATTATTTCCTCCTTCCTTTTTTTTTAATATTTTGCTTTACCAGCTGTTTTTTTTTTTAAACATCTTTATTGGAGTATAATTGCTTTACAATGTTGTGTTAGGTTCTGCTGTATAACAAAGTAAATCAGCTATATGTATACATATATCCACATAACTCCTCCCTCTTGTGTTTCCCTCACAACTTCCCTATCCCACCCCTCTAGGTGGTGACAAAGCACGGAGCTGATCTCCCTGTGCTATGCGGCTGCTTCCCACTAGCTATCGGTTTTACATTTGCATTGTTATTCCTGTCCTGCCCCTAGGGTGTGTATGTATGTCCATGCTTACACTTCCTCCTCCCTGTGTCCTCAAGTCCATTCTCTAAGTCTGCATCTTTATTCCTGTCCTGCCCCTATGTTCTTCAGAACCATTTTTTTCTTTTTAGATTCCATATATATGTGTTAGCATATGGTATTTGTTTTTCTCTTTCTGACTTACTTCACTCTGTATGACAGTCTCCATGTCCATGTACCTCGCTACCAATAACTCAATTTCATTTCATTTTATGGCTGAGTAATATTCCATTGTATATATGTGCCACATCTTCTTTAACCATTCATCTGTCGATGGACACTTAGGTTGATTCCATGTCCTGGCTACTGTAAATAGTGCTGCAATGGACATCGTGGCACATGACTCTTTTTGATTTATGGTTTTCTTAGGGTATATGCCCAATAGTGGGATTGCTGGGTTGTATAGTAGTTCTATTTTTACTTTTTAAGGAACCTTCATACTGTTCTCAATAGTGGCTGTATCAAATTACATTCCCACCAACAGTGCAAGAGGGTTCCCTTTTCTCCAAACCCTCTGCAGCATTTATTGTTTGTAGATTCTTTGATGATGGCCATTCTGATTAGTGTGAGGTGATACTTCAGTGTAGTTTTTTTTTTTTTTTTTAACATCATTATTGGGGTATATTTGCCTTACAATGGTGTGTTAGTTTCTGCCTTATAACAAAGTGAATCAGTTATATATATACATATGTTCCCATATCTCTTCCCTCTTGCATCTCCTTCCCTCCCACCCTCCCTATCCCACCCCTCCAGGCGGTCACAGAGCACCAAGCCGATATCCTGTGCCATGCGGATGCTTCCCACTAGCTATCTACCTTACGTTTGTTAGTTCATATATGTCCATGCCTCTCTCTCGCCCTGTCACAGCTCACCCTTCCCCTTCCCCATATCCTCAAGTCTGTTCTCCAGTAGGTCTGTGTCTTTATTCCTGTCTTACCCCTAGGTTCTTCATGACATTTTTTTTTTTCTTAAGTTCCATATATATGTGTTAGCATACGGTATTTGTCTTTTTGTTTCTGACTTACTTCACTCTGTATGACAGACTCTAGGTCTATCCACCTCATTAAAAATAGCTCAATTTCGTTTCTTTTTATGGCTGAGTAATATTCCATTGTATATATGTGCCACATCTTCTTTATCCATTCATCTGTTGATGGACACTTAGGTTATTTCCATCTCTGGGTTATTGTGAATAGAGTTGCAATGAACATTTTGGTACATGACTCTTTTTGAATTTTGGTTTTCTCAGGGTATATGCCCAGTAGTGGGATTGCTGGGTCATATGGTAATTCTATTTGTAGTTTTTTAAGGAACCTCCATACTGTTCTCCATAGTGGCTGAACCAATTCACATTCCCACCAGCAGTGCAAGAGTGTCCCCTTTTCTCCACACCCTCTCCAGCATTTATTGTTTCTAGATTTTTTGATGATGGCCAATCTGACTGGTGTGAGATGATATCTCATTGTAGTTTTGATTTGCATTTCTCTAATGATTAATGATGTTGAGCATTCTTTCATGTGTTTGTTGGCAGTCTATATATCTTCCTTGGAGAAATGTCTATTTAGGTCTTCTGCCCATTTTTGGAGTGGGTTGTTTGTTTTTTTGTTATTGAGCTGCATGAGCTGCTTGTGAATTTTGGAGATTAATCCTTTGTCAGTTACTTCATTTGCAAATATTTTCTCCCATTCTGAGAGCTGTCCTTTAGTCTTTTTTATGGTTTCCTTTGCTGTGCAAAAGCCTTGAAGTTTCATTAGATCCTGTTTGTTTATTTTTGTTTTTTTTTCCATTCCTCTAGGAGGTGGGTCAGAAAGGATCTTGCTGTGATTTATGTCATAGAGTGTTCTGCCTATGTTTTCCTCTAAGAGTTTGATAGTTTCTGATCTTATATTTAGGTCTTTAATTAACTTTGAGCTTATTTTTGTGTATGGTGTTAGGGAGTGATCTAATCTCATAGTTTTACATGTATCTGTCCATTTTTCCCAGCACCACTTATTGAAGAGACTGTCCTTTCTCCACTGTACATTCCTGCCACCTTTATCAAAGATAAGGTGTCCATATGTGCGTGGGTTTATCTCTGGTCTTTCTATCCTGTTCCATTGATCTGTCTTTCTGTTTTTGTGCCAGTACCATGCTGTCTTGATTACTGTAGCTTTGTAGTATAGTCTGAAGTCAGGGAGCCTGATTCCTCCAGCTCCGTTTTTTGTTCTCAAGATTGCTTTGGCTATTCAGGGCCTTTTGTGTTTCCATACAAATTGCAAAATTTTTTGTTCTACTTCTGTGAAAAATGCCAGGGGTAATTTGCTAGGGATTGCATTGAATCTATAGATTGCTTTGGGTAGTAGAGTCATTTTCACAATGTTGATTCTTCCCATCCAAGAACATGGTATATCTCTCCATCTGTTTGTATCATCTTTAATATCTTTCATCAGTGTCTTATAATTTTCTGCATACAGGTCTTTTGTCTCCTTAGGTAGGTTTATTCCTAGATATTTTATTCTTTTTGTTGCAATGGTAAATGGGAGTGTTTTCTTGATTTCAATTTCAGATTTTTCATCATTAGTATATAGGAATGCCAGAGATTTCTGCGCATTAATTTTGTATCTTGCTACTTTACCAAATTCATTGATTATCTATAGTAGTTTTCTGGTAGCATCTTTAGGATTCTCTATGTATAGTATCATGTCATCTGCAAACAGTGACAGCTTTACTTCTTCTTTTCCGATTTGGATTCCTTTTATTTCCTTTTCTCTGATTGCTGTGGCTAAAACTTCCAAAACTATGTTGAATAAGAGTGGTGAGAGTGGGCAACCTTGTCTTGTTCCTGATCTTAGTGGAAATGCTTTCAGTTTTTCACCATTGAGGATGATGTTGGCTGTGGGCTTTTCATATATGGCCTTTATTATGTTGAGGAAAATTCCCCCTGTGCCTACTTTCTGCATGTCTTTTACCATAAATGAGTGTTGAATTTTGTCAAAAGCTTTCTCTGCATCTATTGAGAAGATCATATGCTTTTTCTCCTTCAATTTTTTTAATATAGTTTATCACATTGATAGATTTGTGTATATTGAAGAATCCTTGCATTCCGGGAATAAACCACACTTTATCATGGTGTATGATCCTTTTAATGTGCTGTTGCATTCTGTTTGCTAATATTTTGTTGAGGATTTTTGCATCTATGTTCATCAATGATATTGGCCTGTAGTTTTCTTTCTCTGTGACATCCTTGTCTGGTTTTGGTATCAAGGTGATGGTGGCCTCGTAGAAGCAATTTGGGAGTGTTCCTTCCTCTGCTAAATTTTGGAAGAGTTTGAGAAAGATAGGTGTTAGCTCTTCTCTAAATGTTTGATAGAAATCGCCTGTGAAGCCATCTGGTCCTGGGCTTTTGTTTGTTGGAAGATTTTTAATCACAGTTTCAATTTCAGTGCTTGTGATTGGTCTGTTCATATTTTCTATTTCTTCCTGATTCAGTCTTGGCAGGTTGTGCATTTCTAAGAATTTGTCCATTTCTTCCAGATTGTCCATTTTATTGGCATAGAGTTGCTTGCAGTAATCTCTCATGATCTTTTTTATTTCTGTAGTGTCAGTTGTTACTTCTCGTTTTTCATTTCTAATTCTATTGATTTGAGTCTTCTCCCTTTTTTTCTTGATGAGTCTGGCTAGTGGTTTATCTATTTTGCTTATCTTCTTACAGAACCAGCTTTTAGTTTTATTCATCTTTGCTATTGTTTCCTTCATTTCTTTTTCATTTATTTCTGATCTGATTTTTATGATTTCTTTTCTTCTGCTACTTTTGGGGTTTTCTTGTTCTCCTTTCTCTAATTGCTTGAGGTGCAAGGTTAGGTTGTTTATTCGAGATGTTTCCTGCTTCTTAAGGTGGGCTTGTATTGCTATAAATTTCCCCCTTAGAACTGCTTTTGCTGCATCCCATAGGTTTTGGGCCGTTGTGTCTCCATTGTCATTTGTTTCTAGGTATTTTTTTATTTCCTCTTTGATTTCTTCAGTGATCACTTCATTATTAAGTAGTGTATCGTTTAGCCTCCATGTGTTTGTATTTTTTACAGATGTTTTCCTGTAATTGATATCTAGTCTTATGGCGTTGTGGTCGGAAGAGATACTTGATACAATTTCAACTTTCTTAAATTTACCAAGGCTTGATTTGTGACCCAAGATATGATCTATCCTGGAGAATGTTCCATGAGCACTTGAGAAAAATGTGTATTCTGTTGTTTTTTGATAGAGTGTCTTATAAATATCAATTAAGTCCATCTTGTTTAATGTATCATTTAAAGCTTGTGTTTCCTTATTTATTTTCATTTTGGATGATCTTTCCATGCGTGAAAGTGGGGTGTTAAAATCCCCTACTATGAATGTGTTACCATCGATTTCCCCTTTTATGGTTTTTAGTGTTTGCCTTATGTATTGAGATGCTCCTATGTTGGGTGCATAAATATTTACAACTGTTATACCTTATTCTTGGATTGATCTCTTGATCATTATGTAGTGTCCTTCTTTGTCTCTTCTAATAGTCCTTATTTTAAAGTCTATTTTGTCTTATATGAGAATTGCTACTCCAGCTTTCTTTTGATTTCCATTTGCATGGAATATCTTTTTCCATCCCCTTACTTTCAGTCTGTATGTGTCTCTAGGTCTGAAGTGGGTCTCTTGTAGACAGCATATATAAGGGTCTTGTTTTTGTATCCATTCAGCCAATCTGTGTCTTTTGGTGAGAGCATTTAGTCTATTTACATTTAAGGTAATTATTGATATGCATGTTCCTATTCCCGTTTTCTAAATTGTTTTGGGTTCATTATTATAGGTCTTTTCCTTCTCTTGTGTTTCATGTCTAGAGAAGTTCCTTTAGCATTAGTTGTAAAGCTGGTTTGGTGGTGCTAAACTCTCTCAGCTTTTGCTTGTCTGTAAAGGTTTTAATTTCTCCATTAAATCTGAATGAGTTCCTTGCTGGGTAGAGTAGTCTTGGTTGCAGGTTTTTCTCCTTCATCACTTTCAGTATGTCCTGCCACTCCCTTCTGGCTTGTAGGGTTTCTGCTGAGAGATCAGCTGTTAACCTTATGGGGATTCCCTTGTGTGTTATTTGTTGTTTTTCCCTTGCTGATTTTAATATGTTTTCTTTGTATTTAATTTTTGACAGTTTGATTAATATGTGTCTTGGTGTATTTCTCCTTGGATTTATCCTGTATGGGACTCTCTGTGCTTCCTGGACTTGATTAACTATTTCCTTTCCCATATTAGGGAAGTTTTCAACTATAATCTCTTCAAATATTTTCGCAGTCCCTTTCTTTTTCTCTTCTTTTCTGGAAGCCCTATAATTCGAAAGTTGGTGCATTTAATGTTGTACCAGAGGTCTCTGAGACTATCCTCTGTTCTTTTCATTCTTTTTTCTTTATTCTGCTCTGCAGTAGTTATTTCCACTATTTTATCTTCCAGGTCACTTACCCGTTCTTCTGCCTCAGTAATTCTGCTATTGATCCCATCTAGAGTACTTTTAATTTCATTTATTGTGTTGTTCATCATTGCTTGTTTCATCTTTATTTCTTCTAGGTCCTTGTTAACTGTTTCTTGCATTTTGTCTATTCTATTTCCAAGATTTTGGATCATCCTTACTATCATTATTCTGAATTCTTTTTCAGGTAGACTGCCTATGTCCTCTTCATTTGTTAGGTCTGGTGCATTTTTATCTTGCTCCTTTATCTTCTGTGTGTTTTTCTGTCTCCTCATTTTGCTTATCTTACTGTGTTTGGGGTCTCCTTTTTGCAGGCTGCAGGTTCATAGTTCCCGCTGTTTTTGATGTCTGTCTCCGGTGGCTAAGGTTGGTTCAGTGGGTTGTGTAGGCTTCCTGGTGGAGGGGACTAGTGCCTGTGTTGTGCTGGATGAGGCTGGATCTTGTCTCTCTAGTGGGCAGGTTCATGTCTGGTGGTGTGTTTTGGGGTGTCTGTGGCCTTATTATGATTTTAGGCCGCCTCTCTGCTAATGGGTGGGGTTGTGTTCCTGTTTTGCTAGTTGTTTGGCATAGGTTGTGTAGCACTCTGGCTTGCTGGTCATTGAGTGAAGCTGGGTGCTGGTGTTAAGATGGAGGTCTCTGGGAGATTTCCACCGTTTAATATTATGTGGAGCTGGGAGGTCTCTTGTGGACCAGTGACCTGAAGTTATCTCTCCTACCTCAGAGGCAGAGCCCTGACTCCTGGCTGGAGCACCAAGAGCCTTTCATCCACACGGCTCAGAATAAAAGGGAGAAAAAGTAGAGAGAATTAGAGGAGGTATGAAGAAAAAGAAGGAAAGGAGGGAAGGAAGGAAGGAAGGGAGGAAGAAAGAAAGAAAGAAGGAAGAAAAGAAAGCAAGAAGGAAAGAAAGGAGGGGGGGAGGGAGGTAGGAAGGAAGGAAAGAGGGAAAGAAGGAAAAAAGACAGAAAGAAAGAAGATACAGTAAAATACAATAAAGTATAATAAAGTTATTGAATTAAAAAATACTTATTTAGAAAAAAAAAAAAAGGACGGATAGAACCTTAGGACAAATGTTGGAAGCAAAACTATACAGACAAAATCTTACACAGAAGCATACACATACACCCTCACAAAAAGAGGTAAAGGGGAAAAAAATCATAAATCTTGCTCTCAGAGACCACCTCCTCAATTTGGGATGATTCGTTGTCTAAAGGAGGGAAGGAAGGAAGGAAGGAAGGAGGGAAGGAAGGAAGGAAGGAAGGAAGGAAGGAAGGAAAGAAAGAAAGAAAGAAAGAAAGAAAGAAAGAAAGAAAGAAAGAAAGAAAGAAAGAAGGTAAAGTATAATAAAGTTATTAAAATTAATTATTAAGAAAAAAATTTTTTAAAAAAACATGGACAAATAGAACCCTAGGACAAATGTTGGAAGCAAAACTATACAGACAAGATCTCACACAGAAGCATACACATTCACAAAAAGAGGAAAAGGGGAAAAAATCATAGACCTTGCTCTCGAAGCCCACCTCCTCAATTTGGGATGACTCGTTATCTATTCATGTATTCCACAGATGCAGGGTACATCAAGTTGATCGTGGAGCTTTAATCCGCTGTTTCTGAGGCTGCTGGGAGAGATTTCCCTTTTTCTTCTTTGTTCTCACAGCTCACAGGGGCTCAGCTTTGGATTTGGCCCTGCCTCTGCGTGTAGGTCGCTGGAGGGCATCTGCTTTTTGCTCAGACAGGACGGGGTTAAAGGAGCTGCTGATTCGGGGGCTCTGGCGCACTCAGGCTGGGGGGGGAGGGAGGGGCACTGCATGCGGGGCGGGCCTGCGGCAGCAGAGGCCAGCGTGACGTTGCACCAGCCTGAGGCCCACCGTGCGTTCTCCCAGGGAAGTCGTACCTGGATCCCGGGAACCTGGCAGTGGCGGGCTGCACAGGCTCCGCGGAAGAGGGGTGTGGAGAGTGACCTGTGCTCACACACAGGCCCCTTGGTGGTGGCAGCAGCAGCCTTAGTGTTTCCCGCCCGTCCCTGGGGTCCGTGCTTTTAGCCGCGGCTCGCGCCCATCTCTGGAGTTCCTTTAAGCAGCGCTCTTAAACCCCTCTCCTCGCGCACCAGGAAACAAAGAGGGAAGAAAAAGTCTCTTGCCTCTTCGGCAGGTGCAGACTTTTCCCCGGACTCCCTCCCGGCTAGCCGTGGTGCACTAACCCCTTCAGGCTATGTTCAAGCTGCCAACCCCAGTCCTCTCCCTGCGCTCCGACTGAAACCGAAACCTGAGCCTCAGCTCGCAGCCCCTCCTGCCCCGGCGGGTGAGCAGACAAGCCTCTCAGGCTGGTGAGTGCAGGTCTGCACCTATCCTGCATGCGGGAATCTCCCCGCTTTGCCCTCCGCACGCCTGTTGCTGTGCACTCCTCTGCGGCCCCGAAGCTCCCCCCTCCGCCTCCCGCAGTCTCTGCCTGTGAAGGGGCTTCCTAGTGTGTGGAAACTTTTCCTCCTTCACAGCTCCCTCCCACTGGTGCAGGTGCCGTCCCTATTCTTTTGTCTCTGTTTTTTCTTTTTTTTTTTTTTTTTGCCCTACCCAGGTACGTGGGGAGTTTCTTGCCTTTTGGGAGGTCTGAGGTCTTCTGCCAGCCTTCAGTAGGTGTTCTGTAGTTGTTTCACGTGTAGATGTATTTCTGGTGTATCTGTGGGGATGAAGGTGATCTCCGCGTCTTACTCTTCCGCCATCTTGAAGGTCCCCCCCTCAGTGAAATTTTGATTTGCATTTCTCTACTGATTAGTAATGTTGATCATCCTTTCATGTGTTTGTTGGCAATTTGTATATCTTCTTTGGAGAAATGTCTATTTAGGTTTTTTTGCCCATTTTTGGATTTTTTTTTTTTTTTTTTTTTTTTTTTTTTTTATATTGAGCTGCATGAGTTGCTTGTATATTTTGGAGATTAATCCTTTGTCAGTTGCTTCATTTGCAAATATTTTCTCCCATTCTGAGGGTTGTATTTTCCTCTCATTTATAGTTTCCTTTGCTGTGCAAAAGCTTTTAAGTTTCATTAGGTCTCATTTGCTTATATTTGTTTTTATTTCCATTTCTCTAGGAGGTGGGTCAAAAAGGATCTTGCTGTGATTTATGTCATAGAGTGCTCTGCCTGTTTTCCTCTATGAGCTTTATAGTGTCTGGCCTTACATTTCGGTCTTTAATCCATTTTGAGTTTATTTTTGTGTATGGTGTTAGGGAGTGTTCTAATTTCATTCTTTTACATGCAGCTGTCCAGTTTTCCCAGCACCACTTACTGAAGAGGCTGTCTTTTCTCCGTTGTATATTGTTGCCTCCTTTTATGTGCGTGAGTTTATCTCTGGGCTTTCTACCCTGTTCCATTGATCTATGTTTCTGTTTTTGTGCCAATACCATATTGTCTTGATGACTATAACTTTGTGGTAGAGTGTGAAGTCCAGTAACCTGATTCCTCCAGCTCTGTTTTTCTTTCTCAAGGTTGCTTTGAGGTCTTTTGTGTTTCCATACAAACTGTGAAATTTTTTGTTCTAGTTTTGTGAAAAATGCCATTGGTAATTTGATAGGGATTGCATTGAATCTATAGATTGCTTTGGGTAGTATAGTCATTTTCACAATGTTGATTCTTCCAATCCAGAAACATGGTATATCTCTCCATCTGTTTGTACTATCTTTAATTTCTTTCATCAGTGTCTTATAGCTTTTTGCATACAGGCTTTTGTCTCCTTAAGTAGGTTTATTCCCAGGTATTTTATTCTTTTTGTTACAATGGTAAATGGGAGTGTTTCTTTCATTTCTTTTTCAAATATTTGATCACTGGTGTATAGGAATGCAAGAGATTTCTCTGCATTAATTTTTTATCCTGCTACTTTACCAAATTCATTGATTATCTCTAGTAGTTTTCTGGTAGCATCTTTAGGATTCTCTATGTATAGTATCATGTCATCTGCAAACAGTGACAGCTTTACTTTTTCCTTTCTCGTTTGGATTCTTTTTATTTCTTTTACTTCTCTGATTGCTGTGGCTTAAATTTCCAAAACTATGTTGAATAATAGTGGTAAGAGTGCACAACCTTTCCTTGTTCCTGATCTTAGAGGAAATGGTTTCAGTTTTTCACTGTTGAGAACGATGTTGGTTGTGGGTTTATCATATATGGCCTTTATTATGTTAAGGTAAGTTCCCTCTGTGCTTACTTTCTGGAGACTTTTTATAATAAATGGGTGTTGAATCTTGTCAAAAGCTTTTTCTGCATCTATTGAGATGATCATATGGTTTTTCTCCTTCAATTTGTTGTTATGATTTATCACATTGATTGATTTGTGTATATTGAAGAATCTTGCATTCCTTTGGTAAATCCCAGTTGATCATGGTGTATGATCCTTTTAATGGGCTGTTGCATTCTGTTTGCTAGCAGTTTGTTGAGGATTTTTGCATCTATGTTCATCAATGATATTGGCCTGTAGTTTTCTTTCTTTGTGACATCTTTGTCTGGTTTTGGAATCAGAGTGATGCTGGCCTCGTAGAATGAGTTTGGGAGTGTTCCTCTCTCTGCTATATTTTGAAAGAGTTTGAGAAGGATAGGTGTTAACTCTTCTCTAAATGTTTGATAAAATTCCCCTGTGAAACCATCTGGTTCTTGGCTTTTGTTTGTTGGAAGATATTTAATCACAGTCTCAATTTCAGTGCTTGTGATTTGTCTACTTATATTTTCTATTTCTTCCTGGTTCAGTCTCAGAAGGTTGTGGCTTTCTAAGAATTTGTCCATTTCTTCCAGGTTGTCCATTTTATTGGCATAGAGTTGCTTGTAGTAATCTCTCATGATCTTCTTTATTTCTGCAGTGTCAGTTGTTACTTCTCGTTTTTCATTTCTAATTCTATTGATTTGAGTCTTCTCCCTGTTTTTCTTGTTGAGTTTGGCTAATGGTTTATCAATTTTGTTTATCTTCTCAAAGAAACAGCTTATAGTTGTATTGATGTTTGTTATTATTTTCTTCATTTCTTTTTCATTTATTTCTGATCTGATATTTATGATTTCTTTCCTTCTGCTAACTTTGGGGTATTTTTGTTCTTCTTTCTCTAATTGTTTTAGGTGTAAGTTTAGGTTGTTTATTTGAGTATTTTCTTGTTTCTTGAGGTAGGATTTTATTGCTATAAACTTCCCTCTTATATTTGCTTTTGCTGCATCCTATAGGCTTTGGGTCGTTGGGTTTTCATTTGTTTCTAAATATTTTTTGGTTCCCTCTTTGATTTCTTCAGTGATCTCTTGGTTATTTAGTAGTACATTATTTAGCTTCCATGTGTTTTTATTTTTTCAGATTTTTTCCTGTAATTGATATCTAGTCTCATAGTGCTATGCTTAGAAAAGATACTTGATACAATTTCTATTTCCTTTTTTCTATACCTGCCCATCCCTACCTCATCTTCCAAGAGGAAGATAAACTTCAGTGTTCCTTCTCTTAAGGAGAGAGGGTCATGACAGAGCATAAAATGAAAGCATCTGTTGGTCTCTGCATGAATAGTTCCCAAAGTTTATACCTGTTAGGGAGATTATGCTAGTTATGTTTAAGGCAAGAAACCACTGGGGCAGAAAAATTGTCTCTGAGGAAAAATCATGATGAATAAAAGAGTAGTAATGAGAGCAGTGAATTAGATCAGATTTTTAGGGTGCAATACCTTGCTTTCCTGCTTGGATTCTTGGGGACACATTAAATATGTGAAGTGTGAGAACAAAGGAGTCTTTACACTACTTGCTGGGTTAGAGACCCAAGATGACAATAATACTGTAGAAGAAGGAACAATTGAGTGAAAGCTTGGCTCCACACTGTGGGGTAATTGACAGCTTACATGTATCATTGAACATGTAAGGGGGTCAGATCTTCCCTGTCCAAGTACATTCATAGTCTTGGGTCTACTTGTGCTCCTAGGATTTTGTCACAACTCCAAGGAAAAGAGGGAATGCAGCACAAAAATGATCAAGATTACACTTTTCCTTCCTGATGGAATATTCAAAAAATAAATTGAGTTCTGCTGTAATAATATTTGTTCTTCTAATGTTTCTCTCTCTCTCTCTCTCTCACACACACATACACAATATAAACCTCTTGAAGGTGCAAGCTGCATCTTAATCATTTTTTCTTTGCTTGTCTGATTTCATCAATAAATGGATCAGATGTGATAAACTGACTATTAATTATTAATTGAGAAACAGATTTTCTTTATATGATGTTTCATGGACTATATTATTTGGAAACACCTTAATAGGTTTCACTTGTCCCTTACCTCTATTCTATGAGTCATTATTGGAAAGCACTTCTTTTAAATGTATAGTTCACAACTTCAGCACTTGGTTTCCAATAGTGCAACAAAATAAAGTACTGGAGATGTTCTAAGTCACCTTCCTGACAGTGCTTTAGAAAAATTGCTGATAAAACGTAGTAAAGACTAAACATATTTTCATCTATAAAGGAGATTGAGAAATGTACATATCTATTATAAATTAAATATATTTTTAGAATTATGGTTTTACTAGTAGGCATTGATAAAAAGAATGTTTTAATTTTTTATAAACTTAACTATGATTCTGTAAAACCTCAGCAAGAACAAAAGTTTTAGTAATAGTTTATGGCTTCTAGAAGTTCAGAGGGTAATTATTAAAATGTATTTTAAACTTAAAATAGCTATTGAACTTTATACTTTAAATAGTGTTATAAATTATAATCTGATATGACTTTTTTTTTTTTTTTTTTTTGCTTTAAACTAAATTCTTAACCTATGAGTGATGGTGGCTTTGACCAGAACAATCTCAAATAGCCTTGAGGCTGTTTTATAGGATGTCTAATTCCCACAAAGGCTCATTGTAATTTCAACACTACAGTATGAAGAGCTGCTGTCACCACTGTGACCCTCTGGGGTACTTTATTTTAACTTGACCTCTTGTCAGAAGAAGTATTCCACTCTCTTTTTTTCTCTTTACTAATGTGAGGTTATGTCTAGGGTACGTTGGCCTAATTAAACCCAAAAGAATACGAGCAACAGCAGCTCTATTTTGCTGAAGCTCTCACCTTTTCCACACCTTATGTAATAACTGTTCCTATTCTCTTGTCCTACTTGACCACACTTAGTTATGTTAATAATCATTATTTATAAATTTCAAAAAATGTTTATAATGAAATTTTAAAGTTCTTAATATTTTCTTCTGTGGTTGTTTACCATACAAAAAGATAAACTGGTACCATGTGCAATTTGAATTAAATTAAGTGAAATAAATTTTATTTAAAACCATGATTTATAGCAGAGAGACTTTACTTGTGATAACCATAATAGCCATAATCAGATGCTAGGAAAAATATAGTGGATTATTTTTTATTACAATGAAAACATATTAAATATCTGCTACTTATGAGTCTACAGAGCTCTATGAAAATAATGAAAGAAATCACATATGCAACCCATAGCTTCAAACAGTTTACTTTGTGGTGACAACATGAATATGAAATGTCAATGAAGAATGTAAGATAGAACACAATTAACCACTAAATTATCTGATACAGACAATATAAATATTGATTGAAAAGTTTTAAATCAATTCAATGTAACTAGTCCAGACGAGATTTGAGGCAAGTTTTGGAAGATGGATAGAATTAGAATAGACAAATGGAAAGAAAAGGACATTGTACATGAGAATAATGAAAGATCAAAAGTGGTGGGTCAGGTAGGAACAGGGCTGACTTAAGATATGGTGAGATGAGGAGTTCAGGTTAATTTGGGGGAAAGTGAAGTGAAATTACGGAGGACTTTCAAAATCATACAGAGAAATATTGACTTGAAAAACTAATAATGAAAGATGACAGAATTGTTTAATGGCCTGATAGTAATAATGATGATGTTGGTGAAATTGCTAGTAATAATATAGAACATTTGTACTACCTGCCAAGCACAGTGCTATGGTTTTACATAACCTCATTTAGTCCTCATGACATTTTCTGAGATCAGTAATATTGTCTTGCCAATTTTACAAATGATGAAATATAAATCGTTTCAGGTTATATAGGCTCTAAGAGTTGGGATAGAGATTTCACACCAGATGTGTACTAGCACATGTAAATAGCAACTAAAGTTCTTATTAAAACTACAGAAAAACTTAAATAGAAGGTAGCTTAGCAGGATTCACAAGAGAAATAAAACTAAACCTAAAATAATTATTTGGGTAAAATAAGACATTTTAAGAATCACACATGAAAAACTCATGGCTCATAATTTGTCTGAATTTCATTGCAAATCAGTGTTTCTTGAAATGGAGTCCATTAATTATTTTAACCTTCATGAACTTGGTTGCTTATTAGATAACCATAATAAAAATAACACAGTATAGATTATTGGGTTTATTTAAGCCAAATAAGTCAGATTATTTTGGCAGTCACAAGAAGAACTACAACATATACTAATAGCACCCACAGTAGCAAGCAGAATAAATACTTTCCCTTGTACACCTATACAGTGAGACTGAAAAAAAAGATTTGAGTGAACATTATGGAAAACCAGATAATGGGTTTCCACATGCAGTTTATATGACTCTGCTACAACCCTGACCATGAAAACCTAAAGCGTTATAAAAGCTTGGAAAGTCCTTGAAAAATCTACCTGGACAACTGAAACCATTCTCCCTGTTCCTGGGGAAATTCTCATGTTTTGAAGAGGAAAAATTTACCTTTGTAGATTTACTCATCTATGATGTCTTAGATCAGAACCTTATGTTTGAACGCAGGTAACTGTATAAATTTCCAAATCTGAAGGCTTTCATGTGCTTTTGTGAAACTTTGGAGAAAATAGTTGTCTATATGCAGTCTGACTGCTTTTTCAAGAGGACTATCATCAAGAAGATGGCTCAACGGGGCAACAAGAGTATATGCTGAGCAAAGGGCAGATGTGATTGCTTGTTTTGTTCCGTCCTGTCTTCTGGGGGGATGAGCTCTAACTTCTCTTTCCTTTTGAATAAATAGCACTTAGGCTAAAAAAAAAACAAATAAAAACTATTATATACTATATATAATTTTGTAACTATATATATAATTTTGTAAGTTAATTTACATACAAGCATAATATACATATATAACTGATCCAATTATAAGCCTACAACATCCTATTTCTCTGACGGCCTCCCAGAAGTATCCATGATCCTCAGGTAGGTATAAATATTTCCTGCTATACTTTCACATTTTAAGAATATAACAATGTGATTTAAAATATATGTAATTGCTTTGGAAATTCAAGCTATTACACTAAATATATAATTTTGTAACAACTTTTAGACTTAACATTATACTTTTCAGATTTTTCATTTGGACTTATGTAAATATAGCTCATTTTTTTTACTGCTTTTCAAAATTCAGTTTATGAAAAACTCAAAGCTTATCTGTTTATTTCTCTACTAAGATAGAATTGGGTTTTTTTACCCCTATATTTTTCACTTTATCTTGATATAGTCTTATTTTGCACATTTAATAGAGATACTCTATGTTTATGCCTATTAATGGAATTAATTGAACTGAAGGAAATATGCATTAACCTCTATTAGGCAGTAAAAAATATCACCCAAAGTAGATCTAAAGTGTATGAAAGTTTCTGTTTATACTGTCATGATAAAAATAACTACCCAAATTGAACATGTTTGCCACTGTAGATATGAAATGGTAGATCAGAGTTATTCGTTGGCCATTCAAATGAGAAAACTGTGAAAATCATTCTATTATTCCATTTCAGCTTCTTATTTCTTAAATTAACTGTTTTCAGCAAGGTTGTTTCTCTTTCATTTATTTTGCTTTGGGAAAATTTATTATGTATTACGATTTATCAAAAATATTATGGAAAATATAATGTAAGATTTGTACTTTACTTTTGGCAGGTGTGTCAGGACTAATTACATCAAATATATTTGTAACGTAAAGTACAGTGGAAAGAAAAATGTTAATTTATTGCAAAAAATTTTAAAGGCCAGACATCCACATTGTACCTACATTTTTTAAAAAATTGAAGTATAGTTGACATGCCATATTATATTAATTTCAGGTGTACAACTGGTGACTTAACATTTATATACATTACAAATTGATTACAATAAACTTAGTAACCACCTGTCACCATACAAAGTTATTATAGTATCATTGACCATATTCCCTAAGTTCTGCATTACATCCTGTGACATTTATACTATAACTGGAAATTTGTACTCTTAATCCCCTTCACCCTCTCCTCTGGTGACCACCAGTTTGTTCTCTGTATTTATAAGTCTGTTTCTGTCTTTTTCTTTCATTGTTTGTTTTGTTTTCTAGATTCCACATATAAGTGACACCACACAGTATTTGTCTTTCTATGGCTTATTTCACTTAGTGTAATACTCTCTAGGTCCATCCATGTTGTAACAAATGACAAGACATCATTCTTTTTAAGGCAGAGTAATATTCCATGGTGTCTATAAACTACATCTTCTTTATTCATTCATCTATTGATGGACACTTAGGTCCATGGACACTTAGCCATATCTTGGCTATTGTAAATAATGCTGCAATGAGCAAATGAATGCATATATCTTTTCAAATTAGTATTTTAATTTTCTTTGGATTAATATGCAGGAGTGGAATTGCTGAATGACATGGTAGTTTTATTTTTAATTTTTTAAGAAATCTCCATACAATTTTCCACAGTGGCTGCACCAATTTACATTCCCACTAACAGAGCATGAGGGTTCCCTGTCTTCCACATTATCTTAAACGCTTGTTATTTCTTGGCTTTTTGATAATAGTCATTCTGACAGATGTGAGGTGATATCACATTTTTAAAAAATTCAATATGACGCTTTATTCATAATTCTCATATGTAAATTTGGAAAGAATGCCTAAGTTGTTACTGTTAGTTTCTTTTTTCAAAACAAATTGTTTCTAATTTTTGAGCAAACATTACTAGGTATTTTATTCTTTTTGATGCAATTAAAAATGGGATTGTTTTATTAATTTATCCTTCTGATAGTTCTTCATCAGTGTGTATGAATGCAACAGACTTCTGTATATTAATCTTGTATCTGGCAGCTTTATTAAATTTGTTTATTAATCCTAGTAAATTATTTTTGTGGAGTCTTTAGAATTTTCTATATACAGGCTTACTTCATTTTATTGCACTTCACCTTATTATACTTTGCTGGTATGACATTTTTAACCAGTTGAAAGTTTGTGTAAGCATAACTTTTGTATGCCCAGGGAAAACAAAAAAATTGTGTGACTCACTTTATTGTGTTAGTTGCTTCACTGCAGTGGTCTGGAACCAAACCTGCAATATCTCCAAGGTATATATGGAATACTTTTTCCATTCCCTCAATCTGTGTGTGTCTTTAGATCTGAAGTGAGTCTATCATAGGTAGCAATTACATGGGTCTTGTTTTTGTATCCATTTAGTCACCCTATGTCTTTTGATTGGAGTACTTAATCCATTTACATTTAAACTAATTATTGATAGGTCTTTTTTTATTGTCATTTTAATTGTTTTCTGGCTGTTTTTGTATTCCCTCTATGTGCTTTTCTTATTCTCATTCTCCTCCCTTGTGATTTGACGACTTTCTTCAATATTATGTTTGTATTCCTTTCTCTTTATTTTTTGTGTATCCATTGTAGATTTTTGGTTTGTGGTTACCATGAGATTCATATATGTCAAGTGCATATGTAGCAGTCTATCTTAAGCTGATTGGCACTTAAATTGGAACACATTCTAAAAACACTACATTTTTACCTCCATATTTTATGTTTCCGATGTTATATTTATATCCTTTAATTTTGTGTTTCACTTAGCTAATTATTTGAGATATAGACAATTTTATTATTTTTATCTTTAACTTTCATGCTAGCTTTATAAGTGCAACCACTTACCTTTACTATATGTTTGTCTTTACAAGTGAAATTTTTCTTTCATAATTTTTTTCGTTTGTTTCTAGTTATAGACTTTATTTTTCCATTTAAAGTAGTTCCTTTAACATTTCTTGTTAGACCAGTTTGGTGGTGATGAACTCCTTTAGCATTTCCTTGTCTGGGAAACACTTTATCTCTCCTATAATTCCAGGTAGAGAATTATTGGTTGGAAGGTTTTTCCTTTTAGCACTTTCTTCTGGCCTACAATGTTTCTGCTGGAAATCAACTGATAGTCTTATGGGGGTCCCCTTTATGTGACTTGTTTTTCTTGTTGTTTTTATCTACCTTTAACTTTTGTCCTTTTAATTATGATATGGTTTGGTGTGGATCTCTCTAGTTTCATCTTGTTTGGTACTCTGTGCTTTTTCTGACCTGAGTATCTCTTTTCTTCTCCAGGTTAGGAAACTTCAGCCATTATTTCTTCAAATAAGTTTTCTGCCACTTTCTCTCCTCTTTATCTAGGACCTCTATAATGTGAATGTTAATACACTTGATGTTGTCTCAGAGGTTCCTTAAACTATCCTCAGTTTTTAAATTCTTTTTTCTTTCTGCTGTTCTGATAGGATGATTTTCACTACCCTGTTTTTTAGACTACTGATCTGTTTTGCTCTGCATCCTTTAATCTGATGTTAATTCCCTCTAGTATATTTTTCATTTCAGTTATAATGTTCTTTAGTTCTGATTGGTTCTTTTTATTTTTTATTTATTTATTTTTGTTGTTGTTGAAGTTCTCAGAGTTCTTCCATTTTTTTCTCCCAAGTTCAGTGAGCATCTTTATGACTATTATTTTGAAATTTTTATCTGGTAAATTGCTTATCTCAGCTTTGCTTATTTCTTTTTCTGAGGGTTTGTCTTGCTCTTTTGTTTGAATGTTATCCCTTTGTCTCCACATTTTGCCTAACTCTCTGTGTTCATTTCTATGTAATAGGTATATCAGCTCCATCTCCCAGCTGTAAAATAGTAAGTTTATGTAGAAGGTGTCCTTTTGGGCCCAGTGGTGCAATCCCCTCTGGTCAACAGAGCCAGATGCTCCAGTGATGTCCCCTGTGTGGGCTGCATATTCCCTCTTGTTGTGGTTGGGCTACAATTGCTGTGGATGCCCTGGTGGGTGTGGTAGGGACCTCAGGGCAGCTAGCCCATTTGTGAGTTCTATAAGCAGGCTAGTCAGAGAACTGGTTCCTGACCCGGTTGGCTGAGTGGTCTGGCCAAGACTGGTATGGACACCCTGTTGTATGGCATTGGATCCCCAGAATAGGAGATGCTGTAAAGGTGCACAAGCAGTGGTGGGGGCTGCCCACCAGGTGGTGTGGGTTGGAAACTTCTTTAGGGGACCAGGTGCCACATGCAGGTTGAGCAAGGAAGGTCCTCAAAAGAAACAGGAACAGAGCACATGTTGCTAGCTAGATTGATGGTTAATGACAAAGAGACAACTGCCAGTGACAGGCCAGCTAGGTGGAAGAAGAGTAAAAAGAAATGGTGCCCACTAGCGCTTCTGTCTCTGGAGAAAGTTCCACCAGATCCCTGCCCTTTCAGAACCTGCCCTAAAATTAGTTGACTGTATTTTTCTTATGATCCAGGCACTTTTTAAACTGCTGCCTCTGAGCTTGGACTTGGAACAAGTGAGTTTGTGTGTGAGACCTTCAAGAGCAGTCTGTTTCCTACATCCTTCCAACTCTCCTGGATGTAAACTCTGTTGATTTTCAAAGCCAGATGATATGGCTCTCATTTTCCTGGTATAGGTGTCCCAAACTAGAGACCCCAACATGTGGCTCAGACACATGCTCCTCAGGGGATACCTCCTCAGTTGTGATATCCCTTTCACTTGTGGTTTGCTACTCTGGGGATGTGAGTTCTGACTAGACTGCTTCTCTGTTCCTCCTACCTATCTTGATGTGGCCTTCTCTTTATACCCTTAGTTGCAGAAAATTGGTCTGCTAGTCTTCAGGTTGTTCTCAGAGATACTTGTTTTATGTGTTTTGGTGTGTCCATGGGAGGAGGTGAGCTTAGAAACTTCCTACTCCACCATCTTCATGCAGACTACCATGGTAGTTACTTTGGATGTTATTTCAATTTAATTTTGTATTAAATCTCTAGGCTATGCATTACTACTGACATTTTGCTGATGATGGCACTAAGGTTCAGAGATGCTAAGTAACTTGTCAAGGGCTTTGTATCTATGAAGTAGAGGAGAAATATCTCATACACATTTAATTTGACTCTATAGTCCATATATTTTATAACAAAACAATAATCACACTTTTAACTCTTTAAAAATTATTTAAATAGATTAGTCAACTTGAACCCCATTTAATTATAGGAATAAATAGGGCATGTTTATTAACTCTAATGTATGGTATTACACATAAGTGGAATCTTTTCTTAAAAGTTGAACTCGTAAAAACAGAATAAAAAAATGATTTCCAAGGTCTCAAGGAGGGAAAATGGGGAGAAGTTAGTAAAATGAAATAGACTTTCATTTATAAGATGAATAAGGTCTGAGGATCTAATGTGTAACATGGTGAGTATAGTTGATAACACTGTATTATATAATTGAAATTTACTAAGAAAGTAGAACTTAATTATTCTCATTATATAAAAAAAGAGGTGTAAATATATGAGGTGATAGATGTATCAACTCAATGGGAGGAATCCTTTCACAATGTATATGTATATCAAATCATCATGTTGCATATTTTACATATCTTATGACATTATTTGTCAATTATACCTCAAAAAAACTTGAGAAAATTGGAAAACAGGAGTTAGAAATAATTTTTCAAAGTCACTGGTAAAAGTGAAATTAGAATTTATATATTCTAACCCTTGTCCAATATTTCTTCCATTGAACTTGTCCAATATATCTTCCATTGAACTTACCTGAAGCTTAAAATAGACTAATAGATTGATATAAATTGGCATTAGTGATGCACATACTAAAATATTGCTGACAACATACTTTTCACTAAGCCTTGAATGTATAATATATTCTATGTGGGTGAATTATATTATTTAGCCTTGATACTAATATATTTGAACCTACATTATTAATGGTTTTCCTTAATGGACATTATATGAATTATATGTATATATATATATATATATATATATATATATATATATATATATATATATGTATTAACATTTAATTTCAAAGAGGTATAGAAATTTTGACAAATACTAATTTTTAAATTAAAAGTACTCATTTAACAAGAGAGTTTTACATTAAAAGGGAAAGATTTACAAATCTGGAGAGTAATGGTAAAAAATAAAAAGAATCAAATAAAGTAAATGAAAATTATATATGCCAGAAAAAAGAGTGTAAATTACTCAACTAAACCATTCTCATAGTTCGGATAAAATTCTGAGGCTCAAATAAGTTATGTGCTTTCCCTTTTATATAATGAGTTGATGGAGGATTGAGAACTTAGCCTTCTGCATTTTAAGTAAAAAGATCTTTTAACACATATTGGTTTTACTTTGTTTCCCATTCAGCTTTCCCATACTGAGACTTGTATGTCTCTTAAATACTGTAGTATTATAACTAATACAACCAGTTAGTACATTTTCCCCTGGTTAAGTAAGTTGGTTAAAATAATTTTCAGTGACATGTTACCCACTCACCAGATGAGCCACTCCATTTTCCAAGATGTCCTAGGAACATTGGAAATTCAGGACATGTTAAGCCTTTAAGTAACTTTCAAACAAATAATAGAGTCATGGGAAATGATGAAATGCTGCATATGGAAATGAGAGCAACCTATTTTCATTCTTGATAAAGAAAAATATTCCAATTATTGGGTGTGAGGTGGAGTTTGCCAACTGAGTCAAATCCAACAGACTTGGATTTGAATCCTGACTCATCTTAATTTTTCTACATCGGTCCATTGCTTGATTTTTATGTTGTTTCCTATGTTTATCTGTAAAACTGGGTTATTAATGCCTCCTTGCAAGGTGGCTGTAAAGAGATTAAATGAGGTAACACATCCCATTAGTATAGAAATATAGTAGGTGCAGAACAAAGTAAGAGTGGATTGTTTTTGTGAGAGTTTTGGAGCAGTTCAGATATTTCTTTCAACCTGAGATAACATATCTCATTAGTATAGAAATATAGTAGGTGCAGAAAAAAGTAAGAGTGGGTTGTTTTCGTGAGAGTCTTAGAGCAGTTCAGATATTTCTTTCAACCTCTCCCACAGTTGAAACATCATCTCTCTCTCTCTCTCCATTCCCTCTTGGCTCCAATTCCTTGATCATGCAAAGTTGTGCTTACATTGTTTCTTACATTTGAGAAAATCACCCTGGCTATGATAGCTATTTAGCCTGTTTCACATGCAGAGCAAAAGAGACCCACCATGGTATTGATATATGTGCTGCCAGGGGAAGAGGAGTTGGGTTTAGTTCCTTCTCATAACCTCTGAGCTATTCAAACACATCTGGTCCCTCAATATTCTAATAGTCTTTGATTTGCTAAGATCAGCATATTTCAGTGCAATAATTTCAAATACTCAAAGATATTTTTCCATTTTTTTCATGATACATTTTTTTCAAAATACCTTTCAAAAGGTGAGGACATATTCAAAAAGCATTCACAGATGACTGTTAGTTACATTTTCAATTTTCTTATTGCAGTTTACTAATACAAAAAAAAAAAAACAAAAAACAACTCTGGATTCTACTTTTAAAGTTGAGAAATGTATTGTTTGGGAGAGGAGTTTCATGTGCATTTTCCAATTTTTCACTTCATGTGTTTCTGCCATTCAGCATGTCTTGAGATTATATTTATTTTATTTTGACACTCTTGAAATACACATGTAATTTAATAAATATAACAGGTGTCTCTAATTATAAATCCTTCAGTTACATATTTTTTTAGTTACATTTTTAAAATAATGCTTAGTTTAAGAAGTATTTAATTTCACTAATGTCTTTTACTATTTAAAAGATGCATATGTATGAGGTGACACAAAATATAAGTTAAAACTTTGGTGAAAATATATCCTTGTCCTTCAGTTATTTTCCACATGATATGTTTATAAACTAAGACATTGCTGATCAAGAATTTTAATTGGCAAGGCAGTTCTCTATCTGAGAATAGAGATAGTTCACATTCACCGCATCCTGAAACTCCATGATTATTTTGAAGGTGTGGGAGAAGCAATTTGTGGAGTGTTATTCTGACCAAACTTCATCCTCATTTAATTTTGATACGTTTGAAGGCCTGCTTCATCTCTACTCATTTAAACCTATTGGATTTGATTTGTATTTTCAAGCACGGCTCTGGAGAGTTTTGTTTTCAAACTCTGAAGAAAAATCGAACCCACCAGGCTTTGAAAATCAACAGTAGACACAATAAAATCCTTCAGTGTCTCTCCACAGTCTTCAAGATAAAATCCCAGCTCCTTAGTATGGCAAGAAAGCTCTCCCTTTATGACTCAGAAACAACTCAATTTCTCCCACCCCTGAACAAGCCATTGTCCCAGCAGCACACGATGACTTATGGTTCCCAAACACATAAATATGTCTTTTCTCCTATTAACAGTGCATTCTTTTTCCAACCAGTTTTATCCTATAAAATCCTCCTCATCAGTGGGAAAATTAATTAAAATTAATAAAGTCCTTTATGCTTGAATGCTGTAGCAAGACGGAATCCAAAGATGGTCATATAAAAATCAAGTTATGGAAACAAAGAGATCCCTTTCTCAATATTAAAATGGAACTTCATTCCAGAAATCTATGGGATTTCTGGGCACTTTCTCACCTAGAGTTCATACTGACCAGAGCTGTTTTTACTTTGAATCTTAAATGGATGTCATGTGGCATAGTTGGTACTCAATACGCTTGAGACTGAGTACTTCAGAAAGTTCTATATTAAGAGCACTGGCGAAAATGCTCTAAATAAAAAGTTAAAAAAAAAAATAGCCTCAAATGGGAATGTATAAAACTGTGTTAACCAGGTAAGAACTATTATAGTATTAGGATTAACCCACCTGCTCCAATGCTGATATGTAAAGAAAATATTCTTTTGTGAGGTTTTTGTTGTTGTTTTTCTTTTGTTTTGTTTAAGGGGTGCATGGAGGAAGAAGAAAAAACAATTAGACTGTAACAGTTAACATTTCCAGCTCAGAGAGGGCAAAATTCAGGAAAGGATGTAGTGTTGAAAATAGACAAAAATGGACAGATTTACAATATAAAATTTGAACTCTTTATTGATGGATTGATTTGAGGGAGATGAAGTCGGTAGAGGAAATAAAGATGACTTCCACATTTGCTTGAGCAGTGGGGTGAAGGCAGTGCTATTTTCTGAGATGTAAAAGACTGAGGTGGAAATTAGGATTTGGAGAAGAAAAGAGATTACAACAATTGGAAGTGAGTTTAACCACTGTGAACAATGAGTATATCAATAAGAATAAGGAAAAAAATAGTTCATAAGATGAATCACCTTTCTATAGTGCTTTATGAGGGCAATGCAAATATCAAAAATATTGCTATTATGGAAATTTATCTCAATGGAAATCAAGAATTCATTTTCTTCAAAAGAGTTGCAACACCCCACCCCTTATTATGCCAGCAAATCATTTCAATAATTTTTGGTAAACTGAATTTTAACATAATCCCAGAACTTCCTATATGAATATCCATGTGACATGGGGGAAAATAAAATCAATTTGGATCTAGTAATTATAAAATATAGCTCCAGAAAATACCTATTAGTAAAACCCATTATGCCCCTAAGGGTTTTGGAAAATTTCTCCCATAGTTCTTTTAATAATGCTTAAATGTCTTTGCAAAGCAACATGTTAGATATAGGTTGTAATCACTAGTAAAAGTCGTTGAGAAATTGTCAAAAATACAGAGCAGCTCATAAAAGGGAATCTTCAAATCAAAGTGACATGTGAAATTTGGAATTAAAATGAACTGAAATGGAAATTATGTACAAAGATTTTGCATATGACTTTTATCAATAAAATATTATTTTAGTAATGCAAACAAGGACATAGCAAAGACAGAATAACTGAAACAGCATAATCTTAATGTCTTTAAACAGTGGTCCCCAACATTTTTGGCACCAGAGATGGGTTTCACGGAAGACAATTTTTCAATGGAAGGTGTTGGTGAGGGGATGGTTCAGGTGGTAATGAGAGCGATGGAAAGTGATGTGGAGTGGCAGATAAAGCTTTGCTCGCTAGCCCACAGCTCACCTCCTATTGTGTGGCCAGAGTCCTAACAGGCCGTGGACAACTATGGGTCCATGGCCTGGGGTTGGGGACACCTGCTTTAATTGATAGATGAAACACTGTACTGAACAGAAATGAGTCTATAAAATGGAGAATAACTACATTCTCTTCTACCTCATAAAGTACATAAATAACAAATTTTTCATTAATGATAAACTTTGAAAGTCATCTGAATACCCTTGAAGTAATTTCTAATAACCTGCCTAGTGAACCCATTTGTTATTCCCTGAAGAAACTCATTGCCTTTTCTTCTAGATTGGGTTTTGTAGCACTACTAGCTATATTTCCAAAATACTAAGAAATCTTATATAAATAACATGTCAGTGTTATTGTAAGTATATTTATAAAAATGCAATATGTGATGAAGAATTCTAGTGTTTCTCCTTGTCAAAAAGAATCTCTTCTAAAAAAAACACCAATGAAGCAGAGTTGTTTGGGCTTTTTTATTAGCTTTGTTTTCTTCAGATCAGTCAATCTGACTTAACAGAACCAAATGTGTTACACTTAACAAGGACAGAGAAGAGGAACCAAGATGGTGGAGTAGAAGGAAGTGCTCTCACTCCCTCTTGCAAGAACAACAGGATCACAATTAGCTGCTTACAATCATCAACAGGAAGACACTGGAACTCACCAAAAAATATACCCCACATCCAAAGACAAAGGAGAAGCCACAGTGAGATGATAGGAGGGGCACGATCACAGTAATATCAAATCCCATAACTGCTGGGTGGGTGACTCACAGACTGGAGAACACTTATACCACAGAAGTCCCCCCACTGGAGTTAAGGTTCTGAGCCCCACATCAGGCTTCCTAACCTGGGGGTCTGGCAATGGGAGGAGGAATTCCTAGAGAATCAGACTTTGAAGCTTAGTGGGAATTGATTGCAGGACTTCAACAGAACTGGGGGAAGCAGAGACTCCACACTTGGAGGGCACACACACAGTAGTGTGCACATCGGGACCCAGATGAAGGAGCAGTGACCCCAGGGGAGAATGAACCAGACTTACCTTCTAGTGTTGAAGGGTCTCCTGCAGAGGTGGGGAGTGGCTGTGGCTCACCATGGGGAAAAGGACACTGGCAGCAGAAGTTCTGGGAAGTAATCCTTGACATGAGCCCTCCTAGACTCTGTCATTAGTCCCAAGAAAGAGCCCAGGTAGACTACAGTGTTGGGTTGCCTCAGGCCAAACAACCAACAGAGAGGGAACCCAGGCCCACCCATCAACAGTCAAGTGGGTTAAAGTTTTACTGAGCTCTGCCCACCAGAGCAACAGTCAGCTCTACCCACCACCAGTCTCTCCCATCAAGCTTCTTAGATAGCTGCATCCACCAGAGAGCAGAGAGCAGAAACAAGAAGAACTACAATCATGCAGCCTGTGGAACAAAAACCACATTCACAGAAAGATAGACAAGACGAAAAGGCAGAGAACTATGTAACAGATGAATGAACAAGAGATAAAACCCCAGAAGAACAAATAAATGAAGTACAGATAAGCAACCTTCCACAAAAAGAATTCAGAATAATGATAGTGAAGATGATGCAGGACCTCAGAAAAACAATGAAGGCAAAGATCAAGAAGATGCAAGAAATGTTTAACAAAGACCTAGAAGAACTAAGAACAAACAAACAGAGATGAACAATACAATAAATGAAATGAAAACTACACTAGAAGGAATCAATAGCAGAATAACTGAGACAGAAGAACGGATAAGTGACCTGGAAGACAGAATGGTGGAATTCACTACTGCGGAACAGAATAAAAAAAAAGAATGAAAAGAAATGAAGACAGCCTAAGAGACCTCTGGGACATTAAACACAACAATGTTTGCATTATAGGGGTCTCAAAAGGAGAAAAGAGAGAGAAAGGATCAGAAAAAATATTTGAAGAGATTATAGTTGAAAACTTCCCTAACATGGGAAAGGAAATAGCCACCCAAGTCCAGGACGCGCAGGAAGTCAGATACAGGATAAACCCAAGGAGAAACAGGCCGAGACACATAGTAATCAAATTGGCAAAAACTAAAGACAAGAAAAATTATTGAAAGCAACAAGGGAAAAAAGACAAATAACATACAAGGGAACTCCCATAAAGTTAACAGCTGATTTCTTAGCAAAAACTCTACCAAACAGAAGGGAGTGGCATGATATACTTAGAGTGATGAAAGGGAAGAAACTACACAAAGATTACTCTACCCAGCAAGGATCTCATTCAGATTCAATGGAAAAATCAAAAGCTTTATAGACAAGCAAAAGCTAAGAGAATTCAGCACCACCAAACCAGCTCTACAATATAATGCTAAAGGAAGTTCTCTAAGTGGGAAACAAAAAAGAAGAAAAGGATCTACAAAAACAAATCCAAAACAATTAAGAAAACAGTCATAGGAACATACATATCGATAATTACATTAAACATAAATGGATTAAATGCTCCAACCAAAAGGCACAGGCTAGCTGAATGGATACAAAAACAATACCCATATATATGCTGTCTACAAGAGACCCACTTTTGACTTAGGGACACATATAGACTGAAAGTAAGGGGATGGAAAAAGATATTCCATGCAAATGGAAATCAAAAGAAAGCTGGAGTAGCTATATTCATATCAGATAAAATAGATTTTAAAATAAAGATTGTTACAAGAGAAAAGGAAGGACACTACATAATGATCAAGGGATCAATCCAAAAAGAAGATATAACAATTATAATTATATATGAGCTCAATATGGGAGCACAGCAATACATAAGGCAACTGGTAACAGCTATAAAAGAGGAAATTGACAGTAACACAATAATAGTGAGGGACTTTAACACCTCACTTACACCAATGGACAGATCATCCAGACCTAAAATTAATAAGAAAACAGAAGCTTTAAGTGATACAATAGACCAGATAGATTTAATTGATATTTATAGGACATTCCATCCAAAAACAGTAGATTACACTTTCTTCTCAAGAGGACATGGAACATTCTTGAGGATAGATCACATCTTGGGTCACAAATCAAGCCTCAGTAAATTCAAGAAAATTGAAATGATATCAAGCATCTTTTCTGACCAAAACATTATGAGATTAGAAATAAATTACTGGGAACAAAACATAAAAACCCCAAACACATGGGGGCTAAACAATACATTACTAAATAACCAGGATATCACTGAAGAAATCAAAGAGGAAATCAAAAAATACCTAGAGACAACTGACAATGAAAACACGATGATCCAAAACCTATGCAATGCAGCAAAAGCATTTCTAAGAGGAAGTTTAGAGCTATACAAGCCTACCGCAAGAAACAAGAAAAATCTCAAGTAAACAATCTAACCTTGCACCTAAAGGAACTAGAGAAAGAAGAACAAACAAAACCCAAAGTTAGCAGATGAAAGAAATCATAAAGATGATAGCGGAAATAAATGAAGTAGAAACAAAGAAAACAACAGCAAAAATCAAAAAACCTAAAGGCTGGTTCTTTGAGAAGATAAACAAAATTGATAAACCATTAGCCAGACTCATCAAGAAAAAGAGGGAGAGGACTCAAATCAATAGAATAAGAAATGAAAAAGGAGAAGTTACAACAGACACCGCAGTAACAAAGCATCCTAAGAGACTACTACAAGCAACTCTATGCCAGTACGATGGACAATCTGGAAGAAATGGAAAAATTCTTAGAATTTTTAATTCTAATTTTAATTCTAATTTTAATTCTAATTTTAATTCTAATTTCTAAGACTGAACCAGGAAGAAACAGAAAATATGAACAGACCAATCACAAGGAATGAAATTGAAACTGTGATTTAAAAGCTTCCAACAAAGAAAATTCCAGGACCAGATGGCTTCACACGTGAATTCTATGAAACATTTAGAGAAGAACTAACACCCATCCTTCTCAAACTCTTCAAAAAATTGCACAGGAAGGAACACTCCCATACACATTCTATGAGGTCACCATTACCCTGATATCAAAGCCAGACAAAGGTATTATAAAAAAAAATGACAGACCAAAATCACTGATGAATATAGATGGAAAAATCCTCAACAGAATATTAGCAAACAGAATCCAACAACACATTAAAAGGATCATACACCATGATCAAGTGGCATTTATCCAAGGGATGCAAGGAGTTTTCAATATACACAAATAAATCAATGTGATGCACCATGTTAACAAATTGAAGAATAAAAACCATATGATCATCTCAATAGATGCAGAAAAGGCTTTTGACAGAATTCAACACCCATTTATGATAAAAATTCTCCAGAAGTGGGCATAGAGGGAACTTACATCAAAATAATAAAGGCCATATATGACAAACCCACAGCAAACATCATTGTCAATGGTGAAAAACTGCAAGCATATCCTGTAAGATCAGGAATGAGACAAGGATGCCCACTCTCACCACTATTACTCAACACAGTTTTGGAAGTCCTAGCCATGGCAGTCAGAGAAGAAAAAGAAATAAAAGGAATGCAAATTGGAAAAGGAAAAGCAAAACTGTCACTGTTTGCAGATGACATGATACTATACATAGAGAATCCTAAAAATGCCACCAGAAAACTACTAGAGCTAATCAATGAATTTGGTAAGGTTGCAGGATACAAAATTAATGCACAGAACTCTATTGCATTCCTATATAATAATGATGAAATTCTGACAGAGAAATTAAGGAAACACTTCCAATTACCACTGCAACAAAAAGAATAAAATACCTAGGAATAAACCTACCTAGGGAAACAAAAGACCTGTATGCAGAAAACTATAAGACACAGTTGACAGATGGAGAAATATACAATGTACTTGGATTGGTAGAATCAATATTGTGAAAATGACTATAATACCCAAAGCAATCTACAGATTCAATGCAATCCCTATCAAATTACCAATGGCCTTTTTTATGGAACTAGAACTAATCATCTTAAAATTTGTATGGAGACACAAAAGACCCCGAATAGCCAAAGCAGTCTTGAGGGAAAAAAAATGGAGCTGGAGGAATCAGACTCCCTGACTTCAGACTATTCTACAAAGCTACAGTAATCAAGAAAAAATGGTACTGGCACAAAAATAGAAACATAGATCAATGGAACAAGATAGAAAGCCCAGAGATAAACCCACACACCTATGGTCAACTAATCTATGACAAAGGAGGCAAAGTTATATAATGGAGAAAAGACAATCTCTTCAATAAGTGGTGCTGGGCAAACTGGACAGCTACATGTAAAAGAATGCAATTAGAACATTTCCTAACACCATACACAAAAGTAAACTCAAAATGGATTCAAGACCTAAATGTAAGACCATGCACTATAAAACTCTTAGAGGAAAACATAGGAAGAACACTCTTTGACATAAATCACAGCAAGAGCTTTTTTGATCCACCTCCTAGAGTAATGAAAATAAAAACAAACATTACAAATGGGACTTAACAAAACTTAAAAGTTTTTGCACAGAAAAGGAAACCATAAACAAGACGAAATGGCAACCCTCAGAATGGGAGAAAATTTTTGCAAACAAATCAAAGGACAAAGGATTAATCTCCGAAATATATAAAGAGCTCATGCAGCTCAATATTAAAGAAACAAACAACCCAATCCAAAAATGGCCAGAAGACCTAAATAAACATTTCTCCAAAGAAGACATACAGATGGCCAAGGATCACATGAAAAGCTGCTCAACGTCACTAAGTATTAGAGAAATACAAATCAAAACTACAATGAGGTATCACTTCACACCAGTTAGAATGGGCATCATCAGAAAATCTACAAACAACAAATGCTGGGGAGGGTGTGGAGAAAAGGGAACCCTCTTGCACTGCTGGTGGGAATGTAAATTGATGCAGCCACTATGGAGAACAGTATGGAGGTTCCTTAAAGAACGAAAAATAGAATTAACATATGACCCAGCAATCCCACTACTGGGCATATACCCAGAGAAAACCATAATTCAAAAAGACACAAGCACCCCAATATTCATTGCAGCACTGTTTACAATAGCCAGGTCATGGAAACAACCTGAATACCCATCAACAAATGAATGGATAAAGAAGATGTGGTACATATATACAATGGAATATTACTCAGCCATAAAAAGGAACAATATTGAGTCATTTGTTGAGACATGGATGGATCTAGAAACTGTCATACAAAGTGAAGTAAGTCAGAAAGAGAAAAACAAATATCATATATTAACGCAGGTATGTGGAACTTAGAAAAATGGTACTGATTAACTGGTTTGCAGGCCAGAATTTGAGACACAGATGTAGAGAACAAACCTATGGACACCAAGGGTGGAAAACTGCAGTGGGGTGGGTATGGTGGTGTACTGAATTGGGCAATTGGGATTGACATGTATACACTGATGTGTATAAAATTGATGACTAATAAGAGCCTGCAGTATAAACAAACAAACAAACAAACAAAAGAAAACAACTAATACTAAACTTTCTTTTGGTTATTTGTATGGAAATATGTTAATATAAATGTTTCAGACATTACATGAAATATCTATAAATCTTATATATTCTGGTATAATGTTATAAGTCATAATTCTAGTTATTATTTTAAATTGTATATCTCAGAAATAACTAAATTTCCTTGTCAAATGCATTATTATGAACTTTCATTAAATCTTTAACCGTGGTCATTTTTAAGTCTTTTGTCATTTACAGACAGTTCTGGCTGTATTCTGACGCTTTTGCAAAAATGTTCCTATAAAAGGGTTTCATCTTCAAGGAATTCATGGAAAAGACTCTGACAAGTACAGGTTTCTGGTAACTGACTATACTGCTGAACTGAATGAATAAGCACTTTCAGAACTCTAATGGAAAACTGATGAATTCATAAAAGTGCTAACAAAAGATCAGGATGAAAAAAAAATTAATTACATGGGACTGAGTGAACTGATGAGGATGATTATAATTTTTGTGACTTTCTGTTCGAATAATAATAAAAAAATCCCACAAGGACTGAGAGGCAAATAATATATAAATCAATTTTCACTTCAAAGCAAAGGAGCTGTTACAGTGGAGGATTACTGGACTGAATGTCAATATTATGACATAGTATGAGTGTGTTTCGTGTTTGGTAATTACAATCATTGTTGTGGTCATCCATTTACAGTGCTTGGTATCAGTTTATTTATCTCTTGTAAAAATAAAATAAAATGTGTGTGTGTGTGTGTGTGTGTGAGTTTTGGGAAAAATAAAGGAAACTTCTAAATTCCTGAAAAAAAAATAAAGTTAATTAGTAAGTAAAAAAAAAAAAGGACTGGGAATTATCCATTTAGTAGAAAGAAAGACATCTTTTCTGGGACTCAGTTCACTCATAGAATTCAAATTATTTTTGTAAAACTATAGAAAATTCCTCTTTTTTCTTGATAGAACCATTGTAGATATTGAATATATATTTGCTGTATGAATAAGCAAGTACAAAAATGGATGGAAGGCAGGCCTTCCTGTTTCTGCTCCTCCCCCAACTACATCTATGTCCAACAGATCATCTGCTATCCTGTTAATGTGAGTCATGTTGCGTCACGCATCTTGCTCAAACCCCCCAGTGTAGCTTCCAATCTTACCCTGAGTAAATTCCAGTCATTATGTTGATCTACAAGGTTTAATAAGATTGAATCGTCATTTCTCCTTCAACTTCACCTCCTTCTATATTATCTTTGCTCACTTTGCTCTACCCCTCCAGCCTCCTTACTCATATCCAGCCTACCATACATATCCCAGATGAGAGCCTTTGCACTCTGATTGCTATACTCTTTACCCAAATGTCGCTTAGTTGCCAACTGCAAGGTATTTACTTAAATGTAAACGTCTCAATGAAACATTCCCTGACCACTTTATTAAAAAAGCATATCCTCCGTCAATCTCTGTCTCCATCCTCTGCTTGATTTTTCTCCATAGTACTTAACCCGATCTAGTACTTCACAAATTTACTTACTTCTTTTCACTGATTCTCTGTATTTACAGATTATAATGTATACATACTCCAAGAAGGTAGGTGTTTTTGGTCTTCTATAGCCCTCAGAATAGTAACACATAATAGGCATGCAATAAATATTTTTGTATGAGTGAATGAATCAAGCCAACTCTCCTGATAGCTTTGAATGCTCATGCAATTATTTTTGTAAATGAACACAGGATATATACAGTTACTTTAATTAAAGCAATGAATATTTTACAAAAACGTCATTACCCAGGGAGATTCTTTCAGGGCACACCTCATTTTCAGCCAAATAAACAAGCAAAGTGAATCATGACTGGAAGTCAGTGGTCAAATATATCTCACATCTGCTAATGAAATTTATTAAAGTTTTGTGCATAAACTTTAAAAGTATTGAGTCTTTGGTTAAGGAAAACTTTCCTTATCTTCAAACTAGTAAATATCCATCATAAAGCTGTCCACAACTTCTGCACTTGGCTTTCCCCTGTATAATAAACTCTGTCTCATTTCTAGTCTCATCGCAGTAGTTATCTACATTCCATTCCTTTGAAATGATAAAAGGGAAATCCACATGAAACTGAGGGTGTTGTTTACTTCAACTGCTATTGACTAAAATTAATGTTTTGATTGCCATTGACTTTTACATGGAATGGCAAAATGTTAGTACTGAAGGACACATAATAATCTGTCAGCAAGGCATGATTAAGAAGAGATGAATAAGTATATCTTGAAATGAGAGGCTCTTCTCTAGTTTGAATATCTCATTTGTGGTGAGCCATCTTTACAATTAGTGCTAAATATGACCCACAGGTGACCCGATGATGAAATGTCTCTACATTCTTTTCAAAGCCTATCAGTGGAATGGATTAACAAAATGATGACTGGCACACAAATTAGTTTGGTTAACTTCCAAGCTTACCAAATTAAATAAGCTTTTGCCTAGTTTAATTTATAGAGAATTTCTTGGTCTTTTATAATAAACAAAGGAGAATCTTTTACTGCAAAATATATTTTACAAAATTTCCATAGAAAATGAGGTTTCTCTTATTTCCCAAGCCTTCTAGTTTTCTTGAAATTATTAGCTAAACCAACCTTAAATGGTCATTATATACCTATTGGACTCAGATTCAGCAAAAATCAACCAATGTGCCAAAGGGGTTTGGGGCTTCAGTTGAGAGAAAATTAGTGGGTCTTTGATTCTTTGCCATTATCCTATCCTAATAAAAAGCTGTTGCTTATTTAATAGCTTGATTGATTTAAGGAATAATTATTAAGTACCATTAGCTAGATATTGATCCATGTTTCCTGTCATTCGGGAGCTTATTCTCTGGATGCCAAACCGGCCAAAACAATACAGACAATTGAAAAGTCCATATAGCATTAACCGATTGCAGTGAAAGCTCAGAAGATGCTGTGATTCTCATGGGCCAGGAAGAGCTTTTCTGACAAGATGATTGTGACAATCAGTTCTGCTAAGGAATAACCAGTCTGACTCAAACTCATGAAGAGAGAACAGTCCTGATGGCCACCTCACCCCTAAAAGCAGATTATTTTTTTGTCATTTGAATGATATGGGACAGAAAATAAAACAATATTTCAAGAACATCCAGGGTAAGGAGATGCCAGGGAAAAAAACAAATGGCACATGTGGGAGGACATAAGTAGTTATATGTGTGTGTGTGTGTGTGTGTGTGTGTGTGTGTGAATCTGCGAGCTTTTTGTGTGTCAGTATGCCCCTGTATGTGAATGTACAGAGGCAAGGGACCACTGGACTGTGAGAGGGTGACTATTCCACTACTGATAGCATACTGTGGTGGTCATAGTCAGGTCTTCCAGGCATGGTGCCCACTTGGTCTTGTAGACAACCAAGAATGCATGTCTACAGATTGGTCATTGCTGTAGAGTGACAATGTGACAGAGTATTATACATTAATAAAATACCATGTGAACAGTGGTACTGAGTGGCATAGGTGGAGTAATATAAAACTGTAGCAAGGCAGTAGACAGTATTGGATACAGGAGATGTGGCCAACTAAATGCAGTTTTCCAGTTTTCTGATGGGTTCAGAATGACATAGCTGTGAGTAAGACTTCATTCACAACTTACTCCAACCAGAGCAGCATTGACACCATCACAAGAACTTCTATGAGTTGATCAGTAAGACTTGAGATGCCATCCTTACTAAATATTTCTGAGGCTGATGTTTTGCCAAGAATATCATTTGATCTCATCTCACTAACTCTGTTTCTTGGGGGTGTATCTGCAAACTGGCCTTACGTATACTTTTCTTTCTTTTTTATTTTTTTTAAAATATTTTATTTTACTTTTTTTACAGCAAGTTCTTATTAGTTATCTATTTTATACCTATTAGTGTATATATGTCAATCCAAATCTCCCAATTCATCCCACCACCACCATGCCGCCCCACCCCTCATTCCTCCCTTGGTGTCCATACGTTTGTTTTCTACATCTGTTGTCTCAATTTCTGCCATGCAAATCTGTTTATCTGTACCATTTTTCTGGATTCCACATATATGCATTAATATATGATATTTGAGGAGGACGGCTTGAAGATGGCAGAAGAGTAAGACGCGGAGATCGCCTTCCTCCCCATGGATACACCAGAAATACATCTACACGTGGAACAACTCCTACAGAACACCTACTGAAGGCTGGCAGAAGATCTCAGACCTCCCAAAAGGCAAGAAACTCCCCACGTACCTGGGTAGGGCAAAAGAAAAAAGAAAAAAACAGAGACAAAAGAATAAGGACGGCACCTGCACCAGTGGGAGGGAGCTGTGAAGGAGGAAAAGTTTCCACACACTAGGAAGCCCCTTCGTGGGCGGAGACTGCGGGAGGCAGATGGGGGAGCTTCGGGACCGCAGAGGAGTGCACAGAGACGGGTGCGGAGGGCAAAGCGGGGAGATTCCCGCACAGAGGATTGGTGCCGACCGGCACTCACCAGCCCGAGAGGCTTGTCTGCTCACCCACCGGGGCGGGCGGGGCTGCGAGCTGAGGCTCAGGTTTCAGTTTCAGATGGAGCGCAGGGAGAGGACTGGGGTTGGCGGCTTGAACATAGCCTGAAGGGATTAGTGCACCACGGCTAGCCGGGAGGAAGTCCGGGGAAAAGTCTGCACCTGCCGAAGAGGCAAGAGACTTTTTCTTCCCTCTTTGTTTCCTGGTGTGCGAGGAGAGGGGTTTAAGAGCGCTGCTTAAAGGAACTCCAGAGACGGGCGCGAGCCGCGGCTAAAAGCGCGAACCCCGGAGACGGGCGCGATCTGCGGCTAAAAGCGCGGACCCCAGAGACGGGCGGGAGATGCTAAGGCTGCTGCTGCCGCCACCAAGGGGCCTGTGTGCGAGCACAGGTCACTCTCTCCACACCCCTCTTCCGCGGAGCCTGTGCAGCCCGCCACTGCCAGGTTCCCGGGATCCAGGTACGACTTCCCCGGGAGAACGCACGGCTGACCTCAGGCTGGAGCAACGTCATGCCGGCCTCTGCCGCCGCAGGCCCGCCCCGCACGCAGTGCCCCTCCCTCCCCCCCCCCCGCCCCCGGCCTGAGTGAGCCGGAGCCCCCGAATCAGTGGCTCTTTTAACCCCGTCCTGTCTGAGCAAAAAACAGACGCCCTCCAGCGACCTACACGCAGAGGCAGGGCCAAATCCAAAGCTGAGCTCCTGTGAGCTGTGAGAACAAAGAAGAGAAAGGGAAATCTCTCCCAGCAGCCTCAGAATCAGCGGATTAAAGCTCCACAATCAACTTGATATACCCTGCATCTGCGGAATACCTGAATAGATAAGGAACGATCCCAAATTGAAGAGGTGGACTTTAGGAGCGAGATCTATGATTTTTTTTCCCTTTTCCTCTTTTTGTGAATGGGTACGTGTATGCTTCTGTGTGAGATCTTGTCTGTATAGTCTTGCTTCCACCATTTGTCCTAGGCCTCTTTCCGTCCATGGTTTTTTTAAAAAAATTTTTTTCTTAATAATTAATTTTAATTGTAATAACTTTATTATACTTTACCTTCGTTCTTTCTTTCTTTCTTTCCTTCCTTCCTTCCCTCCTTTAGACAACGAATCACCCCAAATTGAGGAGGTGGTCTCTGAGAGCAAGATTTATGATTTTTCCCCCTTTACCTCTTTTTGTGAAGGTGTATGTGTATGCTTCTGTGTAAGATTTTCTCTATATAGCTTTGCTTCCAACATTTGTCCTAAGGTTCTATCTGTCCCTTTTTTTTCTTTTTCTAAATATTTTTTTTAATTCAATAACTATATTATACTTTATTTTATTTTTGCTGTATCTTCTTTCTTTCTGTCTTTTTTCCTTCTTTCCCTCCTTTCCTCCTTCCTCCCTCCCTCCCTCCCTCCCTCCTTTATTTCCTTCTTTGCTTCCTTCTTCCTTCCTTCCTTTCCCCCTTTCCTTCTTTCTTTCCTCATACTTCTACTAATTCTCTCTACTTTTTCTCCCTTTTATTCTGAGCCGTGTGGATGAAAGGCTCTTGGTGCTCCAGCCAGGAGTCAGGGCTCTGCCTCTGAGGTAGGAGAGATAACTTCAGGTCACTGGTCAACAAGAGACCTCCCAGCTCCACATAATATTAAACGGCGGAAATCTCCCAGAGACCTCCATCTTAACACCAGCACCCAGCTTCACTCAATGACCAGCAAGCCAGAGTGCTACACAACCTATGCCAAACAACTAGCAAAACAGGAACACAACCCCACCCATTAGCAGAGAGGCGGCCTAAAATCATAAGGCCACAGACACCCCAAAACACACCACCAGACGTGAACCTGCCCACTAGAGAGACAAGATCCAGCCTCATCCACCACAAAACAGGCACTAGTCCCCTCCACCAGGAAGCCTACACAACCCACTGAACCAACCTTAGCCACCGGAGACAGACATCAAAAACAGCGGGAACTATGAACCTGCAGCCTGCAAAAAGGAGACCCCAAACACAGTAAGATAAGCAAAATGAGAAGACAGAAAAACACACAGAAGATAAAGGAGCAAGATAAAAATGCACCAGACCTAACAAATGAAGAGGACATCGGCAGTCTACCTGAAAAAGAATTCAGAATAATGATAGTAAGGATGATCCAAAATCTTGGAAATAGAATGGACAAAATGCAAGAAACAGTTAACAAGGACCTAGAAGAAATAAAGATGAAACAAGCAACGATGAACAATGCAATAAATGAAATTAAAAATACTCTAGAAGGGATCAATAGCAGAATAACTGAGGCAGAAGAACGGATAAGTGACCTGGAAGATAAAGTAGTGGAAATAACTACTGCAGAGCAGAATAAAGAAAAAAGAATGAAAAGAACTGAGGACAGTCTCAGAGACCTCTGGGACAACATTAAATGCACCAACATTCGAATTATAGGGGTTCCACAAGAAGAAGAGAAAAAGAAAGGGACTGAGAAAATATTTGAAGAGATTATAGTTGAAAACTTCCCTAATATGGGAAAGGAAATAGTTAATCAAGTCCAGGAAGCACAGAGAGTCCCATACAGGATAAATCCAAGGAGAAATACACCAAGACACATATTAATCAAACTGTCAAAAATTAAATACAAAGAAAGCATATTAAAAGCAGCAAGGGAAAAACAACAAATAACACACAAGGGAATTCGCATAAGGTTAACAGCTGAACCTTCAGCAGAAACCCTACAAGCCAGAAGGGAGTGGCAGGACATACTGAAAGTGATGAAGGAGAAAAACCTGAAACCAAGACTACTCTACCCAGCAAGGATCTCATTCAGATTTGATGGAGAAATTAAAACCTTTACAGACAAGTAAAAGCTGAGAGAGTTTAGCACCACCAAACCAGCTTTACAACAAATGCTAAAGGAACTTCTCTAGACAAGAAACACAAGAGAAGGAAAAGACCTATAATAATGAACCCAAAACAATTTAGAAAATGGGAATAGGAACATACATATCGATAATTACCTTAAATGTAAATGGACTAAATGCTTCCACCAAAAGACACAGATTGGCTGAATGGATACAAAAACAAGACCCTTATATATGCTGTCTACAAGAGACCCACTTCAGACCTAGAGACACATACAGACTGAAACTAAGGGGATGGAAAAAGATATACCATGCAAATGGAAACCAAAAGAAAGCTGGAGTAGCAATTCTCATTTCAGACAAAATAGACTTTAAAATAAGGACTATTAAAAGAGACAAAGAAGGACACTACATAATGATCAAGGGATTGATCCAACAAGAAGATATAACAATTGTAAATATTTATGCACCCAACATAGGAGCACCTCAATACATAAGGCAAATACTAACAGCCATAAAAGGGGAGATCAACAGTAACACATTCATAGTAGGGGACTTTAACACCCCACTTTCACCCATGGACAGATCATCCAAAATGAAAATAAATAAGGAAACACAAGCTTTAAATGGTACATTAAACAAGATGGACTTAATTGATATTTATAGGACACTCCATCCAAAAACAACAGAATACATATTTTTCTCAAGTGCTCATGGAACATTCTCCAGGATAGATCATATCTTGGGTCACAAATCAAGCCTTGGTAAATTAAAGAAAATCGAAATTGTATCAAGTATCTTTTCTGACCACAACGCCATGAGACTAGATATCAATAACAGGAAAAGAACTGTAAAAAATACAAACACATGGAGGCTAAAAAATACACTAATTAATAATGAAGTGATCACTGAAGAAAACAAAGAGGAAATAAAAAAATATCTAGAAACAAATGATAGTGGAGACACAACGGCCCAAAACCTATGGGATGCAGCAAAAGCAGTTCTAACGGGGAAGTTTATAGCAATTCAAGCCCACCTTAAGAAGCAGGAAACATCTCGAATAATCAACCTAACCTTGCACCTCAAGCAATTAGAGAAAGAAGAACAAAAATCCCCCAAAGCTAGCAGAAGGAAAGAAATCATAAAAATCAGATCAGAAATAAATGAAAAAGAAATGAAGGAAACAATAGCAAAGATCAATAAAACTAAAAGCTGGTTCTTTGAGAAGATAAACAAAATAGGTAAACCACTAGCCAGACTCATCAAGAAAAAACGGGAGAAGACTCAAATCAATAGAATTAGAAATGAAAAACGAGAAGTAACAACTGACACTACAGAAATAAAAAAGATCATGAGAGATTACTGCAAGCAACTCTATGCCAATAAAATGGACAATCTGGAAGAAATGGACAAATTCTTAGAAATGCACAACCTGCCAAGACTGAATCAGGAAGAAATAGAAAATATGAACAGACCAATCACAAGCACTGAAATTGAAACTGTTATTAAAAATCTTCCAACAAACAAAAGCCCAGGACCAGATAGCTTCACAGGTGAATTCTGTCAAATGTTTAGAGAAGAGCTAACACCTGTCCTTCTCAAACTCTTCCAAAATATAGCAGAGAGAGGAATACTCCCAAATTGCTTCTACGAGGCCACCATCACCTTGATACCAAAACCAGACAAGGATGTCACAAAGAAAGAAAACTACAGGCTAATATCATTGATGAATATACATGCAAAAATCCTCAACAAAATACTAGCAAACAGAATCCAACAGCACATTAAAAGGATCATACACCATGATAAAGTGTGGTTTATTCCAGGAATGCAAGGATTCTTCAATACACGCAAATCTATCAATGTGATAAACCATATTAACAAATTGAAGGAGAAAAACCATATGATCATCTCAATAGGTGCAGAGAAAGCTTTCGACAAAATTCAGCACCCTTTTATGATAAAAACCCTGCAGAAAGTAGGCATAGAGGGAGCTTTCCTCAACATAATAAAGGCCATATATGATAAGCCCACAGCAAACATCATCCTCAATGGTGAAAACTGAAAGCATTCCCACTAAGATCAGGAACAAGACAAGGTTGCCCACTCTCACCACTCTTATTCAACATAGGTTTGGAAGTTTTAGCCACAGCAATCAGAGAAGAAAAGGAAATAAAAGGAATCCAAATCGGAAAAGAAGAAGTAAAGCTGTCACTGTTTGCAGATGACATGATACTATACATAGAGAATCCTAAAGATGCTACCAGAAAACTACTAGAGCTAATCAATGAATTTGGTAAAGTAGCAGGATACAAAATTAATGCCCAGAAATCGCTGGCATTCCTATATACTAATGATGAAAAATCTGAAATTGAAATCAAGAAAACACTCCCATTTACCATTTCAATAAAATACCTAGGAATAAACCTACCTAAGGAGACAAAAGACCTGTATGCAGAAAATTATAAGACACTGATGAAAGAAATTAAAGATGATACAAATAGATGGAGAGATATACCATGTTCTTGGATGGGAAGAATCAACATTGTGAAAATGACTCTACTACCCAAAGCAATATGCAGATTCAATGCAATCCCTATCAAACTACCACAAGCATTTTTCACAGAACTAGAACAAAAAATTTCACAATTTGTATGGAAACACAAAAGACCCCGAATAGCCAAAGCAATCTTGAGAACGGAAAAAGGAGCTGGAGGAATCAGGCTCCCTGACTTCAGACTATACTACAAAGCTACAGTAATCAAGACAGTATGGTACTGGCACAAAAACAGAAAGATAGATCAATGGAACAGGATAGAAAACCCAGAGATAAACCCACACACATATGGACACCTTCTCTTTGATAAAGGAGGCAGGAATGTACAGTGGAGAAAGGACAGCCTCTTCAATAAATGGTGCTGGGAAAACTGGATAGGTACATGTAAAATTATGAGATTAGATCACTCTCTAACACCATACGCAAAAATAAGCTCAAAATGGATTAAAGACCTAAAGGTAAGGCCAGAAACTATCAAACTCTTAGAGGAAAACATAGGCAAACACTCTATGACATAAATCACAGCAAGATCCTTTCTGACCCACCTCCTAGAGTTATGGAAATAAAAACAAAAATAAACAAATGGGACCTAATGAAACTTCAAAGCTTTTGCACAGCAAAGGAGACCGTAATCAAGACCAAAAGACAACCCTCAGAATGGGGGAAAATATTTGCAAATGAAGCAACTGACAAAGGATTAATCTCCAAAATTTACAAGCAGCTCATGCAGCTCAGTAACAAAAAAACAAACAACCCAATCCCAAAATGGGCAGAAGACCTAAAGAGACATTTTTCCAAAGAAGATATACAAAATGCCAACAAACACATGAAAGAATGCTCAACATCATTAATCATTAGAGAAATGCAAATCAAAACTACAAGATATCATCTCACACCAGTCAGAATGGCCAACATCAAAAAGTCTAGAAACCATAAATGCTGGAGAGGGTGTGGAGAAAAGGGAACACTCTTGCACTGCTGGTGTAAATGTGAATCGGTACAGCCACTATGGAGAACAGTATGGAGGTTCCTTAAAAATCTACAAATAGAACTACCATATGACCCAGCAATCCCACTACTGGGCATATACCCTAAGAAAACCAAAATTCAAAGAGTCATGTACCAAAATATTCATTGCAGCTCTATTTACAATAGCCCAGAAATGTAAACAACCTAAGTGCCCATCATTGGATTAATGGATAAAGAAGATGTGGCACATATATACAATGGAATATTACTCAGCCTTAAAAAGAAACGAAATTGAGTTATTTGTAATGAGATGGATAGACCTAGAGTCTGTCGTACAGAGTGAAGTAAGTCAGAAAGAAAAAGACAAATACCATATGCTAACACATATATATGGAATTTAAGAAAAGAAAGGATGTCATGAAGAACCTAGAGGTGGGACGGGAATAGAGACACAGACCTACTGGAGAACGGACTTGAGGATATGGGGAGGGGGAAGGGTGAGCTTTGACAGGGCGAGAGGGAGTCATGGACATACACACACTAACAAACGTAGTAAGGTAGATAGCTAGTGGGAAGCAGCCGCATGGCACAGGGATATTAGCTCGGTGCTTTGTGACAGCCTGGAGGGGTGGGATAGGGAGAGTGGGAGGGAGGGAGACGCAAGAGGGAAGACATATGGGAACATATGTATATATATAACTGATTCACTTTGTTATAGAGCAGAAACTAACACACCATTGTAAAGCAATTGTACCCCAATAAAGATGTTAAAATATATATATATATATATATATATATATATATATATATATATATATATATATATATATATGATATTTGAGCTTCTCTTTGACTTACTTCACTCTGTATGACAGTCTCTAGGTACATGTACGTCTCTGGAGATAACCCAATTTCATTCCTTTTTATGGCTGAGTAATATTCCATTGTTTGTATGTACCACATCTTCTTTATCCATTACTCTGTCGATGGGCATTCAGGTTGCTTCCATGACCTGGCTATTGTAAATAGTGCTGCAATGAATATTAGGGTGCATGTGTCTTTTTGAATTATGGTTTTCTCTGGGTATATGCACAGTAGTGGGATTGCTGGGTCATATGTTAATTCTATTTTTCATTGTTTATTGAACCTCCATACTGTTCTCCATAGTGGCTGTATCAATTTACATTCCCACCAGCAGTGCAGGTGGGTTCCCTTTTCTCCACACCCTCCCCAGCATTTGTTGTTTGTAGATTTTCTGTTGATGCCCATACTAACAGGTGTGAGGTGATAACTCATTGTAGTTTTGATTGGCATTTCTCTAATAATTAGTTATGTTGACCATGATTTCATGTGCCTCTTGGCCATCTGTATGTCTTCTTTGGAGAAATGTCTATTTAACACTTCTGCCCATTTTTTGATTGGGTTGTTTGCTTTTTTAATATTGGGCTGCATGAGCTGTTTATATATTTTGGAGATTAATCCTTTGTCCATTGATTCATTTGCAAATATTTTCTCCCATTCTGAGACTTGTCTTTTCATATTGTTTATACTTTCCTTTGCTGTGCAAAAGATTTGAAGTTTCATTATGTTCCATTTGTTTATTTTTCTTTTTATTTCCATTACTCTAGGAGGTGGGTCAAAAAAGATCTTTCTGTGATTTATGTCAAAGAGTGTTCTTCCTATGTTTTCCTCTAAAAATTTTACAGTGTATGGTCTTAAATTTAGGTCTTTTTTCCATTTTGAGTTTATTTTTGTATATGGTCTTTGGGAGTGTTCTAATTTCATTCTTTTACATGTAGCTGTCCAGTTTTCCCAGCACCACACATTGAACAGACTGTTTTTTCTCCATTGTATATCCTTACCTCCTTTGCCATAGATTAGTTGACCATATGTGCGTGGATTTATCTTGCGGCTTTCTATCCTGTTCCATTGATCTATATTTCTCTCTTTGTGCCAGCACCATATTGTCTTGATTACTGTAGCTTTGTAGTATAGTCTGAAGTCAGGGAGTCTGATTCCTCCAGTGCCGTTTTTTTCCCCTAAAATTGCTTTGGCTATTCAGGGTCTTTTGTGTCTCCATACAAATTTTAAGACATTTTGTTGTAGTTCTGTACAAAATGCCATTGGTAATTTGATAGGGATTGCATTGAATCTGTAGATTGCTTTGGGTAGTATAGTCATTTTCACAATATTGATACTTCCAATCCATGAACACGATGTATCTCTCCATCTGTTTGTGTCATCTTTTATTTCTTTCATCAGTGTCTTATAGTATTCTGAGTACAGGGCTTTTGCCTCCTTAGGTAGGTTTATTCCTAGGTATTTTATTCATTTTGTTTCGATGGTGAATGGGAGTGTTTCCTTAATTTGTCTTTCTGATCTTGCATTGTTAGTATATAGAAATGCAAGAGATCTCTGTGTATTAATTTTGTATCCTGCAACTTTACCAAATTCATTGATTAGCTCTAGTAGTTTTCTGGCAGCATCTTTAGGATTATCTAGGTATAGTATCATGTCATTTGCAAACAGTTACAGTTTTACTTCTTTTCCAATTTGTATTCCTTTTATTTCTTTTTCTTCTATGATTGCCATGGTTAGGACTTCCAATCATATGTTGAATAATAGTGATGAGAGTGGACATCCTTGTCTTGTTCCAGATCTTAGAGGACATGCTTTCAATTTTCCACCAAAGAGAATGATGTTTGCTGTGGGTTTGCTGTATATGACCTGTATTATGTTGAGGTAGGTTCCCTCTATGCCCATTTCTGGAGAATTTGTATGATAAATGGGTTTTGAATTTTGTCAAAAACCTTTTCTGCATCTTGGGCTTCCCTGGTGGTGCAGTGGTTGAGAGTCTGTCTGCCGATGCAGGGGACACGGGTTCGTGCTCCGGTCCAGGAAGATCCCACATGCCATGGAGCAGCTAGGCCTGTGAGCCATTGCCACTGAGCCTGCACATCCAGAGCCTGTGCTCCACAAACGGAGAGGCCACAACAGTGAGAGGCCCAAGTACTGCAAAAAAAATAAAAAATAAAAAAAATAAATAAAACACCTTTTCTGCATCTACTGATATCATCATAAGGATTTTATTCTTCAGTTTGTTAATATGGTGTATCAAATTGATTGATTTGCATATATTGAAGAATCCTTGTATCCCTGAGATAAATCCCACTTGATCATGGTGTGTGACCCTTTTAATGTGTTGTTGGATTCTGTTTGCTAGTATTTTGTTGAGTATTTATTCATGTATATTCATCAGTGACATTGGTCTCTAATTTTCTTTTTTATGTAGTATCTTTTTATGGTTTTGGTATCTGGGTGATGGTGGCCTCATAGAATGAGTTAAGGAGTGTTCCTTCCTCTGTAAATTTTTGGAACACTTTGAGAAGGATGGGTGTTAGCTCTTCTGTAAATGTTTGATAGAATTCACCTGTGAAGCCATCTGGTCTTGAACTTTTGTTTGTTGGAAGATTTTTAATCACAGTTTCAATTTCATTACTTGTGATTGGTCTGTGCATGTTTTCTATTTCTTCCTGGTTCTGTCATGGAGGGTTATAACTTTCTAAGAATTTGTCCATTTCTTCCAGGTTGTCCATTGTATTGGCATAGATGTTCTTGTAGTGGTCTCTTATGATGCTTTGTATTTCTGCGATGCCCATTGTAACTTCTCCATTTTCTTTTATAATTTTATTGATTTGAGTACTCTCCCTCTTTATCTTGATGAGTCTGGCTAAAGGTTTATCAATTTTATTTATCTTCTCAAACAACCAGCTTTTAGTTTCCTTGATTTTAGCTACTGTTTTCTTTGTATTTCATTTATATCTGCTCTGATCATTATGATTTCGTTCCTTCTACTAACTTTGGGTTTTGTTTGTTCTTCTGTCTCTAGTTCCTTTAGGTGTAAGGTTAGAATTTTTTTTTTAATTAATGGCAAAGATTTTTTTTAAATTTATTTATTTATTTATTTATTTTTGGCTGTGTTGGGTCTTCATTTCTGTGGGACGGCTTTCTCTAGTTGCTGCAAGCAGGGGCCACTCTTCATCACAGTGTGTGGGACTCTCACTATCATGGCCTCTCTTGTTGCAGAGCACAGGCTCCAGATGCACAGGCTCAGTAGTTGTGGCTCATGGGCTTAGTTGCTCCACAACATGTGAGATCTTCCCAGACCATGGCTCGAACCCGTGTCCCCTACATTGACAGGCAGATTCTCAACCACTGTTCCACCAGGGAAGCCCAGGTTAGATTTCTATTTGAGATTTTTCTTATTTCCTGAGGTAAGATTGTATTGCTATAAACTTCACTCTTAGAACTGCATTTCCTGCATCCCATAGGTTTTGGATCATCGTGTATTCCTTATCATTTGTCTCTAGGTAATTTTGATTTCCCCTTTGATTTCTTCAGTAATCTCTTGGTTACTTAGAAATGTATTGTTTAGCCTCCATGTCTTTGTGTTTTTTACATTATTTTCCCTGTCATTGATATCTAATCTCATAGGGTTGTGGTCAGAAAAGATGCTTGATATGATTTCAATTTTCTTAAATTTACTGAGTATTGATTTGACCCAAGATGTGATCTATCCTGGAGAATGTTCCATGCACACTTGTAATGAAAGTGTAATCTGCTGTTTTTGGATGGAATGTCCTAATATCAATTGAATCTATGAGTTCTATTATGTCATTTAAAGCCTATGTTTCCTTATTAATTTTTTGTCCAGATGATCTGTCCATTGGTGTAAGTGAGGTGTTAAAGTCCCCCACTATTACTGTGTTACTGTTGATTTCCTCTTCTATAGCTGTTAGCATTTGCCTTATGTATTGAGGTGCTCCTATATTGCGTGTATATATATTTTTAATTGTTATGTCTTCTTCTTGGATTGATCCTTTGATCATTATGTAGTGTCCTTCCATGTCTTTTGTAACATTCTTTATTTTAAATTCTATTTTATCTGATCTGAGTATTGCCACTCCATCTTTCTTTTGGTGTCCATTTTCATGGAATATTTTTTTTCTATCCCCTCACTGTCAGTCCATGTGTGTCCCTAGGTCTGAAGTGGGTCTCTTTTAGACAGCATATATATGGGTCTTGTTTTTGTATCCATTCAGCAAGCCTGTGTATTTTGGTTGGAGCATTTAATCCATTCACATTTAAGGTTATTATTGATATGTATGTTCTTATGACCATTTTCTTAATTGTTTTGGGTTTGTTGTTTTGGGTTTGTGTTTCCCACTTAGAGAAGTTCCTTTAGCATTTGTTATAGAACTGGTTTAGTGGTGCTGAATTCTCTTAGCTTTTGCTTCTCTGTAAAACTTTTGATTTCTCCATCAAATCTGAATGAGATCCTGGCTGGGTAGAGTAGTCTTGGTTCTGGGTTCTTCCCTTTCATCACTTTAAATATATTGTGTCACTCCCTTCTGGCTTGTAGAATTTCTGCTGAGTAATCTGCTCTTAACCTTATGGGAGTTCCCATATATGTTTTTTGTTGTTTTCCTTTGTTGCTTTTAATATTTTTTTTGTTTGTTTTTTATTTTTGTCATCTTGATTACTGTGTGTTTCAGCATTTTTCTCCTTGGTTTTATCTTGCCTGGGACTCTCTGCACTTCCTGGACCTGAGTGGCTATTTCCTTTCCCATTTTAGAGAAGTTTTCAACTATAATCTCTCAAATATTTTCTCGATCCTTTCTCTCTCTCTTCTCCTTTTGGGACCCCTATAATATGATGCTGGTGCATTTAATGTTGTCCCAGAGGTCTCTTACGCTGTCTTTATTTCTTTTCATTCCTTTATCCTTATTCTGTTCCATAGTAGTGAATTCCACCATTCTGTCTTCCAGGTCACTAATCCATTCTTCTGCCTCAGTTATTCTGTTATTGGTTCCTTGTAGTGTATTTTTCATTTCAGTTATTTTACTGTTCATTTCTGGTTTTATTTCTGTTGTTCTTTAATTCTTCTATGTCTTTGTTAAATATTTCTTGCATCTTCTTGATCTTTGCCTCTATTCCTTTTCTGAGGTCCTGGATCATCTTCACTATCATTATTCTGATTTCTTTTTTTGGAAGGTTGCCTGTCTCTACTTCATTTAATTATTTTTCTAGGGTTTTATCTTGTTCCTTCATCTGATATATAGCCCTCTCCATTTTCATTTTGTCTATCTTTATTTGAATGTGGTTTTCTTTCCACAGGCTGCAGGACTATAGTTTTCTTTCTTCTGCTGTCTGTCGTCTGATGGGTGAGGTTACCTAAGAGGCTTGTGCTAGCTTCCTGATGGGAAGGACTTGTGGTGGGTAGAGCTGGGTGTTGCTCTGTTGGGAAAATCTCAGTAAAACTTTAATCTGCTTATCTGCTCATGGGTGGGGCTGAGTTCCCTCCCTGTTGGTTGTTTGACCTGAGGTGATCCAGCACTGGCATCTACAGGCTCTTTGGTGGGGCTAATGATGGACTGCAGGAGAGTTCATGTCAAGGAATAACTCCCAGAACTTCTGCTGCCAGTGTCCTTGTCACCACAGTGAGCCACCGTCACCCCCTGCCTCTGTAGGAGACCCTCCAACACTAGTAAGTAGGTCTGATTCTGTCTCCTATGGGGTAATTGCTCCTTTCCCCTGGGTCCTGATGTGCACACTACTTTGTGTGGGCCCTCCAAGAGTGAGTCTCTGTTTCCCCCAGTCCTGTTGAATTCCTGCAATCAAAACCTGGTAGCCATCAAAGAATGGTTCTCTGGGAATTCCTCCTCCCATTGTTGGACCCCCAGGTTGGGAAGCCTGACGTGGGGCTCAGAACCTTCACTCCAGTGGGTGGACTTCTGTGGTATAATTGTTCTCCAGTTTGTGAGTCACCCATCCAATGGTTATGGGATTTAATTTTATTGTGATTGTGCCACTACTACCATCTCATTGCAGCTTCTCCTTTGTCTTTGGATGTGGGGTATATTTTTTGGTGAGTTCCAGTGTCTTCCAGTCAATGATTTTTCAGCAGTTAGTTATGATTCTGGTCCTCTCACAAAAGGGAGTGAGCACACATCTTCTACTCCACCATCTTGACCCTATCTCCTCGCTAACTCTAAATTGCATCTTTTTTTTAGGAATAAACACGAGTATTCATCTCCATGAAGTCTCAAGCCCAGTACTCTTCATGATCCCAAAATAAACAAAGATAAAGATATATGTCTGTATGACTACTTAAAGGGTGAGTTAATAATGCTTCCTAAAAGTATACATAATGCCTCTTAAGGTAATTTTTAACCAAGAGGAAATGAAATGTATTTTGACTAGTAGAGTGTGGGAAGAGATGAAGTACGTGACATTGAAATATGTTGTTCATATTCACTGAAGACCTCTACCATTTAGAGATGTACATTTTATGCCAAATTATTGGGCAATACATGGAAAAGAAGTAATTATGTTTTATACCCTTGATGTGTTATTCAAGAGACACTAGAACAAGGATGGCAAATGGTTTAATTTTGAGTCATCATACCTCTCCTTTGATAGTGCTGCCTTGAAGGCTAAGCTAAGATGGATTCTGATGTAATGTCCTTAATCAGCTGAAAAGTGTGAAATGATCCACAAGCAATGACAGTGGAAAAGTTTGAGAATGTACATGTGTCAGACACATGCTGTCCCTGATGCTGAACAGTTTAAAATAAAACATTGTACTTAACTAAGAAAAACAATAATCACTCTTAACCTGGTAAGGATAGGTAACAGAAATAGGCAGGAAGAGAATGACTTAACTCCTTTTTGTTGAGAGAAAAGCCTAGCATTTGTCAAAAATCTTAAGGTTTCCTTTACTAATATCTAGTAAATTTGCTCTAATTTGGCAGGATATCAGGATTTCACATTAATGGAGACAAACCAGGACTTAACATCTTAGGTTATTGAAAGAAAATAATAATAATTAGGTAATTTTTTGAAGCTCATTAAACTATGAAACTTAAAATCATTTTTCATTGGCCTAAGCAATATTTCAAAAGCTCACAAGTCCAAATGACTAGAGATGAGAAAAACATAAAGTGAATTTTCCTCAAGTAAAAAAAATAAACTTTTGTGCTTCATTTTTCTTCTTTCGGATAAATGACTCTCAACAAGTATTACTGTATGTATCTCTACTTGTTTCAAATCTATATATATACATCTTCAGAGAAATATTTTAAATTATTTAAAAATGGTTTTTAAACTGTCACAACACTGTTTTCATTAGACTTACTCTCTTGCTTTTTATTTTCTCTCAGCACAGTGGTGACTTCTACTTCCTCTTCATCTCTATGACCTCTAAATGTTGGAGAGTCCCAAAGCTCACTCCTTAGACCTCTCCTTTTGGCTATACTCACTTCCTTGGTTAACTCATGGCTTTATATATCATCTATACACTGACAATAACATCTTTTCAGTCAAGAATTACCTCCTGAACTTGAAATTTCAACTGCCTGCACAATATCTCCAACTAGATGACTAACCTGAGTCATAAACTCAACACATTCTAAACCAATTTCCTAATTTTCCCTCAATCTGCTCAGATGCATCCAATTTAGTTCAGGGCAACGTCATTCATCCAGTTGGGGATGGATAACACCTTTGTATTGCCCTCGTATTTTCTATTTCCCCTCATACCAACTATCCAATCCATTAGAAAATCCTATTGACTCTATCTTCAAGACATATCCAGAATCCATCCACTATTCATTGTTTCCACCCCTCTCACCTTATTCCAGACTACCGTCATCTCATGTCAGGTTATTGTCAGACGTTTCCTTTTCTACAGTCTGCAATTCTCACCACAGCAATAATTTACTATTGTAGCTGAAACAAATTATCACAAAATTAATGACTTAAACCAGCAAACATTTATTATCTTAGAGTTTCTATAGGTCTGAACTCCAGTGCAGTATGGCTCATCTGGTCCTCTGTTTAGACCAAATCAAGGTGACAGCAGGACTGTGTTCTTTTTAGAGGCTTTAGGGAAACACATGCTTCCAAGGTGGTTAAATTTGTTGGCAGAATTCAGTTCCATGCAGTAGGTCTAACATTCTAGTTTTCTTGCTGGCTTTTGGTTGAGTTTGGTTCTTTGGTTCTAGAAGCTGCTCACATTTTTTGGCATGTGACCTCCTTGTTCCATCTTCAAAGCTAGCAATGGTGGGTGGCACCTTTCTCACACTTTGAATTCATCTCTCCCTCTCCATCTGCCACATCCCTCTGACTAACCAGATGGAGAAATGTCTCTGCTTTAAGGTCTCAAGTGATTAGACTGGACCTGTCCAGATAAGGCCTGTGATCTTAATTACATCTGCAAAGTCCCTGCATAGCAGAACCTAGATTAATGTTTAATTGAATAACTAGGGGAAGGGAAACTTAGAGAGTATCTTTAGAATTCTACCATAGTAACCAAACAATCCTGTTAAAACACAAAGTAGATTATGCTTCTCCTCTGCTCTGTATTATATAATGGTTCTTATTTCATTCAAAGTAAAAACCAAATTTCATAGAATGGCTTACAAAAGCCTACACAACCTCTTCTCCTATTACCTATGACTTCATTTTTTATTTTCCTTACTATTCATATTTTCCTCACTATTCATAGTTTCCTCTAAGGCGAAGACATTTTTGAATACTTTAGTCTCTTTGAAGAACTTTAAATATATTAAGTAAGCATACCTTTTATCTATGGTTTTAAAAGTAAGCTTTTAAAGTTTACTTTTAAGTCAATTTTCAAAATTTTATTTGTATAAACTAGTTTTTCTCAATCCAGCACTATTTCCACTTTGGACCACATTGTTCTTTGTTTCAGAGGCTGTTCTGTACATTATAGGATGCTTAGTACTTCCCTGGTTTATACTCACTAGATAACATTAGTACATCCCAGTTGTGACAAACAAAATTTCTCCAGACATTGCCAAATGTCTCCTGGGTGGCAAAATTCCAACTGGTTCAGAACCACAAAATGTCAAAATAAATTTCTTGTTATGCAGAAATGCCAAAAGGCAGGCAGGTACTAGTTCCTTAAATTTCTAATTTTAGAAGTTTCATGATTTCTTTTTTTAATACATTTATATAAATATATTATATTAGAAATATAAAACAAAGGCCAGCACTTTCTATATTAATGAACAACCTTCATTCAGTAAAGAAACATGAATCAAAGATAAGTTAAAGAAGATGTGGCACATATATACAATGGAATATTACTCAGCCATAAAAAGAAATGAAATTGAGATATTGGTAGTGAGGTGGATAGACCTAGAGTCTGTCATACAGAGTGAAGTAAGTCAGAAAGAGAAAAACAAATACCGTATGCTAACACATATATATGGAATCTAAGAAAAAAAAAAAAAAAAAAGAAGTGGTCATGAAGAACCTAGGAGCAAATACGGGAATAAAGACACAAATCTACTAGAGAATGGACTTGAGGATAAGGGGAGGGGGAAGGGTAAGCTGTGACAAAGTGAGAGAGTGGTATGGACATATATACACTACCAAATGTAAAATAGATAGCTAGTGGGAAACAGCTGCATAGCACAGGGAGATCAGCTCGGTGCTTTGTGACCACATAGAGCGGTGGGATAGGGAGGGTGGGAGGGAGGGAGATGCAAGAGGGAAGAGATATGGGAACATATGTATAACTGATTCATTTTGTTATAAAGCAGAAACTAACACACCATTGTAAAACAATTATATCCCAATGAAGATGTTAAAAAAAGAAAAGATAAGTTATAAAATGAAAACAAAGTAATAAAAATGAAGAGGTGGGCTGCAGAAATTACCAGTACAGAAAAATATTTGGGTTAGTTAAACAAATATATATGATCACCATCATTAGTCTTCTTAGATTAGGTTAACCAAACCTGTCTTTATATGAATGCCTGATATTAATATCCGATATCCATTTTTAGAAAATCCATTTTCAGTAAACTAAGGATGCACGTTTAAGATGTCTCTACTAAATATTTAAACTGCACCGTGAGTAGATTTTAAATAGGAGCTTAGTGCATGTCCTCTGGCATTTGGCTTAAGGTTAGTTATGTAAACTCTAGGATACTGCAAGATTTGGGAAAATAAAATTCTAATAAATAAATCCAAGTTATTCTCAAGTGTTTTGGTGGGAAAATTATGTATGATGTAATAGTCACATGCTATTTCTGATTTCTGGACAATAACAAAAGTATTAGTTCAGAAAGAGTGCAAAGTTAAGGACACTCTTGTAGCAGCAGGAGAAAAAGAAATAAAACCTTTGGACACAATGACTAGCCACGATGATTGAAAAAGTTATCTCCAAGTTCATCAAGAATGTATGTACCTTTAAATTAAATATCATTAAAAGCATAAAGAAATGTTTTCATTTTTACCAGCTTGTAGGCGTACTAATGATGCTCAGAAATAAAAATTCAAAATCAACTACACAATTATTAATAATATTTTTGAACAAATTAGCTACATTTAGAAAATTATTAGAGTTGAATTTTTACTATTTAACATCTTTTCTAAAACGATTTGAAGTATATGTAATTCCATGTTTTCAGTTAAACAAAATTAATATAATATTGAATTTTAATTGTTATTGATTTACATTTAGAGATGTGCAACATCAGTAGTTTTAAAGAGACCTTCAGTTATCAATATACAGTCTGCCATTCAACCAACATTTCCTGAGGGTCTTCTTTATGCCAGCAACTGTTCCTTTGCAGGAGTGCACACAGAGACCTCAGGTTCCTCAGTCATAGATCTTGTGTTCTAGTGGAGGAAGAAAGCAAATAAACAAATTAACAAACAATGAGCAATAAAACATGAGGCAGTGATAGCAATAAAGATGGAAAAATAGAAAGGACCTGAGTGTTAATTAGACCATGAGGTTGGGGAGGGCTCCCACAAGAAGTGATTCTAAACCAAGCCATGAATGACAAAAATTTTTTTGAGATTCCAGGGAAAAGAAATAACTACTATGCTTTGTAAAATCAAGCACTTCTTAGGTGTACGGTGGAGTGTTGAGACTCAGTGTTGGAGTCCAAAGCATAATGTTTCTCCTTAGAATAGTGGAAGAGAGAAAAGTAAAACTGAACCAGAATAGGCCACAGGATCTTCTTATTAGTGTGTCAACAGCTGCCATTATTTTTGCATATATCCTAGAAAAATGATACTTTCATGACCTTCTTGCTGATTCTTCAGGAAGAAATGAATCATGTGATTTACAAATAAAAAGTTCAGAGCTCCCAACCAAATACAGGAAGCATTTTGGAAAAGTTCCAGTTTCTGTGGAAGGAAAATCAAAATTTCAAAGTACAAAACCCAGTAATCAAATACCCAATAAAAGTTCAAAAGGGCTCTAAGATCAAAGAGAATGATGTGGTTGAAATCAAAGAAATAATTGTAACATTTGTAGATCCTGGAATCATGGAGAGAGGGGTGAAAGAGAGTTCCAAATCCAGGGGGTTGTAATTGTCCTGTAATTTTGAAGAACATACCCATTTTAAATATGCTGTCCTATTTTCTCCAGAGACAAACTGGTGTCTGTCAAAACATTTGTCATGAGTTTGAGCTGGTAAAACATTTTCTGTATAAAAAGATTCTAATATTCATGAGTGGGAACTCACTTTAAATTTGGAGGAGGGAAGTTATAATCAGCTCCTTCTCCTGAAGACCACATGACTCTCTAAATATGCCTGATCTTTCTATACTGATTTGGGAATATGAGCCACAAAGTGAAGTGCCAGGGAAAGTTGAGGCTGGAAATTAGGTAGAAATAAAAGTCAGGAATCAAGTAAGGAAAATGAATTTCTGTTGACATCTTCAAGGCAAGTAAAGCATCTCTGAATTAAAACCTCTTCTCTCTGCTCTATTATAATTCATTTGCAGTATATACCACTCACCTCCTCCAAACCTCATTCCTAGACACCTATAACCCCTGGTAATTTCTTTATGAAATTAACTATAGACATTAACTTTTTACAATGGTCAATCATTAAATTTGAACATTTTAAAATCATTGATATGATCAGATTATTTTTCAAGTTTCTTATCTAAATGAATAACTTTCCATTTGAATTCTTGAGAATTTCTGTGCACTCTAAAGGACCTGAATAATTATGATTAAAAGAAAAATTAGGAAGATAAAAAAACACACTTTTGGTTTTAAAATAAAACTTCAAAAGTAGAATGAACAGAAAAGTATGGATCTTGGAGGAGTCAAGATGGCAGAATATGAGGATGTGGAATTCATCTCTCCTTACAAGTACATCAAGAATACATCTACAAATAGAACAATTCTGACAGAGCCCCTGATGAATATTAGCAAAAGACTTTGGACACCTAAAAGGACAAGAAAATCCTCTTGCAACAGGGTAGGATGAAAGAAAGAAAGAAAAAAAGAAAAGAGGAATCAAAAAAGGGACCAGGAACACTGGTGGGAAGCTGAAGGGGAGGGGAGGTCCCCACACTCAGAAAAACTTCCTAACAGTGAGGAAATCAGCTGGGACAGAAAGGGACCTTCAGGGGATCAAAGGAGAATGCAGCAGATGGTCTGTGGAAGGCAGGACAAAGTAAGAATTCCATGCAAGTTCTCTGCTACTGCTCTGTGCACCCCGGGCTGAGTCATGAGTCTCCTGTTGCACAGGGGGGCTGGGTGCTGGCAAGTGGAGTTTGGAGCGTGGACCCAGGGAGGGGACAGCTACTGGCTGTGAAAAGATAGCCTGAAGAGACAGGAGTAAGGAGCTCCACAACCAGGAAAAAGAAGTGAGGCATCATTGTTGAGTGGCTTACAAGGGGAAGGGCTGCCATTGCAACCCCTTTCCCCACCCGCCAGCTTCTTCGGTCTCCATGAGCACTGGGAGAGTCACCCATCTGAGCAGTCTCACATGTCCTTCAAGCCAAGGCCTCCTCTGCCCACATAGGCTCCAGGGTGGGATGCGGCCCACCCCAAAGCCTCCTCAGGAATCAGCCCTTGACGCCCCTGCCTGAGATGGGAATCTGCCAGTGCTGGTGGGGGCTGAGTGCTAAAGCATGTGGTTAAGAGGGCAGGTCCAGGTAAAGGACCTCTGTTGGCTGCTCGGATGTAGCAGAGGGGATGGGTGTGAGGGGATGTGAGACCAGGAATGCCCCTAGAGGAATTGTGTTCTGCCTAGAAAACAAGGCACCTTTGTTGAGTGGCACACAAGGGACTGGGCCACTGTCACCCCCACATACCAGGCCTTGCCTTTGCAGACACTGGGAAGGACTCCCACCAGAGCAAACAAGCTCCAGTCTGTTGTAAACGCCTGCCAGTTCCCGCTACCACAGGCAATTCAAGCACAACCCAATTGTGGCCAACATACCACTCCCCAGCCTGAGGGACTAAGTGTGCCCCAATGAGCCACTGTTTTCAATCCCCATCACCTGCGTGGGGAACAGACTCCTGAGGGAAAAGGAACAGAAATCTTTCCGTACAGCTGCACAAGCCACAAATTAAATCCCCTCAATAGGCTTGGTAAATCCTGCATCTGTGGAATATCTTAATAAACAACAAGTGTTCCCACAATAAGACTGGTGTAGCTGTAGCACCAGTAGACATTTGTGGTAAGTACACGTGAGAGTTATAGCTCAGTGTCTGAGCTGGCCTCAGAGTGCCCACAACTGGTCCAGAGACCTACCTAGAGGTATCCACCTTGACACCAAGACCCATCTCCACCCAGCTGTCTGCAGGCTCCAGTGCTGGACACCTCACACCAAACAAACAGCAAGATAGGAACACAGCCCCACCCACCAGCAGACAGGCTGCTTAAACTCCTACTAAGCTCACAGAGACCCCAAAACTCTCCACATGATGCAGCACTGCCCATCAGAGGGAAAAGACTCAGCTCCACCCAACAAATCACAGACACCAATCCCTCCCACCAGGAACCCTACACAAGCCCTTGGACCAACCTCACCACTAGGGGGCAAACAATAGAAGCAAGAGGAGCTACGACCCTGCAGCCTGCAGAAAGCAGACCATAAACACAGTAAATTAGACTAAATGAGATGACAGAGAAGTATGTTGCAGAGGAAAGAGCAAGGTAAGAAACCCAAAAGACCAAATAAATAAAGAGGAAATAAGCAATCTACCAGAAAAAGAATTCAGAGTAATCATAGTAAAGATGATCCAAGATCTCAGAAATGGAATGCAGGTATGGATCAAAAAGGTACAAGAAATGTTTAACAAGGACCTAGAAGAGCTAAAGAATAAACAATCAGTGATGAACAACGCAGTAACTGAAACAAAAGTACACCAGAATGAATCAATAGAGGAATAACTGAGACAGAAAAACAGTAAGTGAGGTGGAATATAGAATAGTGGAAATAACTGCCATGAAGCAGAATAAGGAAAAAAGAATGAAAAGAAATGAGGACAGTCTCAGAGACCTTGAATAAATGCACCAATATTCAAATTATAGGGGTCCCAGAAGAACAGGAGAAAGAGAAATGGTCTGAGAAAATGTTCAAATAGATTATAGTCAAAAACTTCCCCAACATGGGAAAGAAAATAATCACCCAAGACCAGGAAGCACAGCAGGTCCCAGGCAGGATAAACCAAAGGAGAAACATACCAAGACAATAATTAATCAAAGAAAATAAATACAAAGAAAAAATATTAAAAGCAGCAAGGGAAGAACAACAAATAATATACAAGGGAATCTCCATAAGGTTATCAGCTGATATTTCAGCAGAAACTCTACAGGCCAAAAGGGAGTGGCAGGATATATTTAAAGTAATGAAAGGGAAAAACCTACAACCAAGATTACTCTACCCAGCAAGGATATCATTCAGATTAGAAGAAGTCCAAAGCTTTACAGACAAGCAAAAGCTAAGAAAATTCAGCACCACCAAAACAGATTTACAACAAATGCTAAAGGACTTATCTAGGCAGAAAACAGAAGAGACGAAAAACAGCTACAAAAGCAAATCCAAAACAATTAAGAAAATGGAAATAGGAACATACACATTAATAATCACGTTAAATGTAAATGGATTAAATGCTCCAACCAAAAATCCTGGGTGGATACCAAAACAGGACGTGTATATATGCTGTCTACAAGAGACCCACTTCAGACCTAGGGACACATACAGACTGAAAGTGAGGGGATGGAAAAAGATATTCCATGCAAATGGAAATCAGAAGAAAGCTGGAGTAGCAATACACATATAAGACAAAATAGACTTTAAAATAAAGACTATTACAAGAGACATGGAGGGACACGACATATTGATCAAGTGATCAATCCAAGAAGAAAATGTAACAATTGTAAATATTTATGAACCCATCATAGGAGCACCTCAATAGATAATGCAAATGCTAACAGCCATAAAAGGGGAAATTGACAGTAACAAATAATAGTGGGAAATTTTAACACTCCACTTACACCAAAGGATAGAGCATCCAGACAGAAAAAGCAGTGAAGAAACACAAGCCTTAAATGACACACCAGACCAGACAGAATTAATTGTTATTTGTAGGACATTCCATCCAAAAGAGCAGAATACAATTTCTTCTCAAGGGCACATGAAACATAATGCAGGATAGATTACATCTTGGGTCAGAAATCAAGCCTCAGTAAATTTAAGAAAATTGAAGTCATATCAAGCATCTTTTCTGACAACAACATTATGAGATTAGGAATCAGTTATAGGGAAAAAAAACTGTAAAAAACACAAACACATGGAGACTAAACAATACACTACTTAATAACAAAGATATCCCTGAAGAAATCAAACAGGAAATTAAAGAATACATAGAAACAAATGAAAATGAAAACATGACAACCCAAAACCTATGGGATGCAGCAAAAGCAGTTCTAAGATGGAAGTTTATAGCAGTACGATCCTACCTCAAGAAACAAGAAAAAATTCAAATAAACCACCTAACCTTGCACCTAAAGCAACTAGAGAAAGAACAACAAACAAACCAAAAGTTAGTAGAAGGAGATAAATCATAAAACTCAGAGCAGAAATAAATGAAATAGAAATGAACAGTAGCAAAGATCAAGGAAACTAAAACCTGGCTCTTTGAGAAGATAAATAAAATTGACAAACCTTTAGCCAGATTCAACAAGAGAAAAAAGGAGAGGACTCAAATCAATAAAACTAGAAATGAAAAAGGAGAAGTTACAATTGACCCTTCAGAAATACAAAGGATCATAAGAGACTACTACAAGCAACAAAGAAAAGTTCAGGACCAGATGGCTTCACAGGTGAATTCTATCAAACGTTTAGAGAAGAGCTAACACCCATCCTTTTCAAACTCTTCCAAAAAATTGCAGAGGGAAAACCATTCCTGACCTCATTGTACAAGGCCACCATCACCCTGATACCAAAACCAAAGATATCATATACAAAATAATTATAGGCCAATATCACTGATGAACATAGATGCAAAAATACTCAACAAAATACTAGCACACTGAATCCAACAACACACCACAGGGATCATACAACATGATTAAGTGGGATTTATCCCAGGGATGCAAGGATTCTTCAATATATGCAAATCAATCAATGTGATACATTCTATTAACAAATTGAAGGAGAAAAACCATATGATCATCTCAATAGATGCCGAAAAGGCTTTTGACAAAATTCAACAACCATTTATCATAAAAACTCTCCAGAAAGTGGGCATAGAGGGAACCTACATCAACATAATAAAGGCTAATATGAAAAATCCACAGCAAACATCATTCTCAATGGTGAAGAACTGAAAGCATTTCCTCTAAGATCAGGAACAAGACAAGGATGTCCCCTCTCATCACTATTATTCAACATAGTATTGGAAGTCCTAACCATGGCAGTCAGAGGAGAAAAAGAAAAAAAAGAATACAAATTGGAAAAGAAAAAGTAAAACTGTCACTTTTCAGCTGACATAATACGGTATCTAGAAAATCTTAAAGGTGCCACCAGAAAACTAATAGAGCTAATCAATAGATTTAGTAAAGTTGCAGGATACAAAATTAATTCACAGAAATATCTTGCATTCCTATACACTCACAACAAAATATCAGAAAGAGAATTTAAAGAAACAATTCCATTCACCATTGTAACAAAAAGAGTAAAATACCTAGGAATAAACCTACCTAAAGAGGCACAAGACCTGTATGCAGAAAACTATAAGATACTGATGAAAGAAATCAAAGATGACCCAAAGAGATGGAGAGACATACCATGTTCTTGGATTGGAAGAATGAATATTGTCAAAATGACTCTACTACCCAAGGCAATCTACAGATTCAGTGCAATCCCTATCAAATTACATTTTTGTAATGTAAATGTAATTTGGCAAATGGCATTTTTCTTAGAATTAGAACAAAAATGTTCCAATTTGTATGGAAACTCAGAAGACCCTGAATACCCAAAGCAATTTTGAGAAAGAAAAATGGAGCTGGAGGAACCAGGCTCCCTGACTTCAGACTATCCTACAAAGCTACAGTAATTAAGACAGTATGGTACTGACACAAAAGCAGTAATGTAGATCATTGGAACGGTATAGAAAGCCCAGAGATAAACCCAAATCCCTATGGTCACCTGATCTATGACAAAAGATGCAAGAATATACAATGGAGAAAAGACAGCCTCCTCAATATGTGGTGCTGGGAAAACTGGACAGCTACATGTAAAAGAATGAAATTAGAACACTCCCTAGCACCATATACAAAAATAAACTCAAAATGGATTAAAGACCTAAATGTAAGGCCAGACACTATCAAAGTCTTAGAGGAAAACACAGGTAGAACACTCTATGACATAAATCACAGCAAGATCCTTTTTGACCCACCTCCTAGAGGAATGGAAATAAAACCAAAAATGAACAAATGGGACCTAATGAAACTTAAAAGCTTTTACACAGCAAAGGAAACCATAAACAAGATGAAAAGACAACCCTCAGAATGGGAGAAAATATTTGCAAATGAAGCAACTGACAAAGGATTAATCTCCAAAATTTATAACCAGCTCATGCAGCTCAATAATAAAAAAACAAACAACCCAATCCAAAAATGGGCAAAAGACCTAAATACACATTTCTCTGAAGAAGATATACAGATGGCCAAGAGACACATGAAAAGATGCTCAACATCACTAATTATTAAAGAAATGCAAAATAAAAGTACAATGAGGTATCACCTCACACCAGTGAGAATGGCCATCATCAAAACATCTACAAACAATAAATGGTGGAGAGGGTGTGGAGAAAAGGGAACCCTCTTGAACTGTTGGTGGGAATGTAAATTGAAAGAGCCACTATGTAGAACACCATGGAGGTTCCTTAAAAATCTAAAAATAGGACAACCATATGACCCAGCAACCCCACTACTGGGCATATACCCAGAGAAAACCATAATTCGGAAAGACACATGCAACCCAATATTCAATGTAGCACTGTTTACAATAGCCAGGATATAGAAGCATCCTAAATCTCCATCAACAGAGGAATGGATAGAGAAGATATGGTACATATATACAATGGACTATTACTCAGCCATAAAAAGGAATGAAATTGGGTCATTTGCAGCAATGTTGATGGACCTAGAAGTTGTCATACAGAGTGAAGTAAGTCAGAAAACAATTATTGTATATTAACACATATATGTGGAATGTAGAAAAATGGTATAGATGATCTCATTTGCAAAGCAGAAATAGAGACACAGATGTAGAGAAAAAACATATGGGTACCAAGGGGGAAAAGGGGTGGAATTGACATATATATACTTTTGATGCTATGCATAAAATAGATATCTAATGAGAACCTACTGTATAGTACAGGGAACTCTACTCAATGCTCTGTGATTACCTAAATGGGAAGGAAATCCAAAAAAGAGGGAATATATGTATACATTTAGCTGATTCACTTTGCTGTATAGCAGAAACTAACACAACATTGTAAAGCAACTATACTCCAATAAAAATTAAGTAAATAAATAAAGAGTTGGATGAACAAAATGATGGCATTTATTTCCCCCAGGTACATTACCAAATTATTTTAAAATTCCTGTGGATGCCTGTGAGTAATAGAAATTACTCTTTAAAGTTAAACTAACAAAAATATATCAGATGTAAGCTAAAATTCTTGGAATAAAATGTAATTTTTATGAGGTGACAATCTTGCCTAAGATCTGTGTTATTCTCCAACATACGTATATATTCCTTTGTCCTTTAAATTTAGGTGGTGTTGGGATAGAAAGAAGGATAGGTGTATAGATTTATGTGATAAAACAAATATAGCAAAATTAAATTAAAATAAATCTAGGTGGAGTGTACAATTTTTTCAACTTTTCTGCTTAAAATTTTTCATAATAAAATTTGGGAAATAAAAATCAGAATTCTAAAAGAAATCCCTTCCAAATAACTTTAATATAATATTAGAAGATAATTAAATATTGCATGAGTTGGTTTTCTCTGACCATATCAACTGCTTTCAAATATATGGAACTACTAGAACCTTTTTACATTGCTGGAGGGAATGTAAAATGATACAACCACTTTAGTAAGCAATTTGGCACTTTCTTAAAAAGATAAACATATAATTACCATGTAAACCAATCATTCCTCTTCTAGGTATTTACTCAAGAAAATTAAAAAAATCAAAAGAGCTTTGCACATAAGAGCCAAACACCAGAAAGAACTCAAAATTCTACCAATATGTGAAAAACAGTTTATCCAAAGGAATAGTTATCAGCAATAAAAAGGAATGGGATGTTGATACATGCAGCAATATGAATGAACTTCAAAATCATTAGGCTGAGTGAAAAAGGCTAAACAAACGTACATAATCTGTGCTTGCAGATAATTCAAACTACTCTATAGGCTGAGTGAAAAAGGCTAGACAAATATATATAATCTATGCTTACAGATAATTCAAACGACTTTATAGTGACAAAAAGTCCTTCAGTGATTCCCAGGGTACAGAGTGGACAGAAGGAAGGATGAATTACAAAAAGGGCACAAAGAAACTTTTGAGGATGATAGAAATATTTATCGTGGCCATGTTTTTTGGGTAGATGCATATGTTGAAAATGGCCAAGTTTTACACTTTAAATATGTGCAATTTAGTTTACTTCAACTATGCTTTAGTAAAATTCCCCCCAAAATGGCATGAATTGGGCTTTTCAAGCATACTTCAACACACAAACAGAAATATTTCAGAAGCACTATAAAGTAATATGAAGAACATTATAATTTTTAAATGATATATATATAGGTATTTCTTTGTGCAAAATGGCTTTTAATGGGTATCATTTCCAACCATGGGCATGCATTTTGTTAGATACACCAGCTTTGTCAACATGCTTTGTAATCGTGCAACCTGTACAGTCACAGAGGATTCTTAGCTTGGTTTAATGCTCTGCTGTTGCCATTTTAAAATTCTTAATAATTTTTTTCACAAATGGGTCTTTTTAATATATGAATTTATTTATTTTTGGCTGTGTTGGGTCTTTGTTGCTGCGCGTGAGCTTTCTCTAATTGCAGCAAGCGAGGGTTACTCTTTGTTACAGTGCACGGACTTCTCATTGCGGTGCCTTCTCTTGTTGCAGAGCATAGACTCTAGGCTCGTGGGCTTCAGTAGTTGTGGCACGCAGACCCAGTAGTTGTGGCTTATGGGCTCTAGAGCACAGGCTGAGTAGTTGTGGCGCACAGGCTTGGTTGCTCTGTGGCATGTGAGATATTCCCGGACCAGGGCTCAAACCTGTGTCTCCTGCATTGACAGGCGGATTCTTAAGTACTGCGCCACCAGGGAAGTCCCATAAAATTCTTAATAATTTTTGAACAAGAGGCCTCGCATTGGCATTTGCTACTGAATCTGACAAATTATGTAACCAGTCCTGTGCCAGAGGCAATTTAATAGAACTGGGCCTCTTGGTAAAAAAGAATAGATCTGCCCTCAAAGCACGTCTATTCATGGTTTGGAAATTCTACAAGGGAAAAGGTATGGAAAATTAGATTGCACAGAGTGGATTTTTGGTATCATTAGCAGGATAGAATGTTTATCGACTCAAAGCACATGCTAAATGAAGACTTTACTGACCAAACCAGGCAATAACATTTGGAGCTCTAGATAGTTAATGAGTAACTCTCAGCAGGTCAAATTACCTTAACTGTTTTTCTTTCTATGTCAAGGTATAAATTATACATCATTCCCCAGATGTGTGATGGTAGTTAGGGGCCACCTCTAACAGTTATTAGAGAGCTGATGATATACATGTTATTTGCTCTTGGGCTTTACAGAGACAAACACATTAAACCATCCTCCACAGATGTTTCTTCTACCACAATTACTGAAACAGTCATGTACTGTAGTAAAATTTCCAAGCATGAAACAGAAACAAAATGATTATGAGTGCTGAAGTTATTCAATCTACCCCTGTTTTTGTTTTTTGGTTTTTTGGCCGACAGACATGATGAATATCAACAAACTGATCCTGTACTATCAACAAGAGAAGCTGCTTAATAATGTATCACTAGGAAACTTGCTGATATTTCTTTGTGAAACAAAATTTTACCTTCTCTGTTTCCTCTCCCACTTTAAAAGCTTTAGCTTTTTATATATCCAGAGTAGAGGCCAAGAAAGAGGACTTGCCTTAACTATACAGAAACTGACCACAGCAATAAGTCCTGGGTCACTTGCTTGATGTCTTTCTTGTAGCTAGATACAGCTGCCTTTTAGAGACTGGTTATAAAAACTTTCTAAGGCTTTGCTGAGCTGTGAAACTTGTTCCTCCCCACAAGAAAATATAGACATTAAAAATTCAGGAGCTGAAACAGAAAGAAAAAGGTAAGTTGTTCACATTAATAATCAGGAATTGGGCTGGCAATAAGGGTCAATTTATTATCATAATGGGTATTATACTTCACATTTCATCATATAGGCATATTGTTCATATTGTTGAGAAAACTAATGTAAATGCATTATTACAGATTAGAGTCAGAACACAGAGAACGTTGTGTGTACAAGCACACGTGATTATTATCTAAGAGCAATATCACATGATCTGGAGTATTTCACAAAAATGAATTTTATGTATTAAATATTGACAACTTGTTCTACCCAGTGTATAGGACTGACTTTGAGCTGATTATTGGCTGGTTAACTGGCTGAGGAAGAGGCTTAAGATTTGCACGTGCAAACAGTTCAAGAAGTTTGACTGTCCAAGGTCACACTATAAGGGAAACCAAAACATTATATTTTAAAACATTTATTTATTTATTTGGTTGCACCAGGTCTTTGTTGCTGCTTATGGTCAACTTAGCTGTGGTAGCCGGGGTCCTTAGTTGTGGCAGGCGGGCTCCATACTTGCGGCATGCATGTGGGATCTAGTTCACTGACCGGGAATCGAACCTAGGCCCCTGCATTGGGAGTGTGGAGCCTTAGCCACTGCAGCATCAGGGAAGTCCGCCAAAACATTATTAAACTAATTTAGGGTCCTCAGGCTCCAAACAGGCTTCCTTGACCAAATTGTGCCATGACCTCCAGGGTCACATGATTGCCAAATTTCTGTCATAAGTAATTTCAATTGCCTTAATCATTTTTTAAACTAATTTAATTGAATGAATCTATAAATTCAAAATAATATATCAGAAAGAATAACTGAAATCCCTAACTCAAATTAAATTTGGTCACATTGCTAAAGTGAATATTATTCTTGATTTCTACCTTTGTAATTTTGATTTGTTTGCCACGTTCTCTTTTTAAATTTCACTTCTGGTGTGTCAAATTTTATCTTGCAATCCTGGAGTAGATACACTCATTTAACAACAACAAAAATAAATAAATGAAAAGTAAAGCAGAGAAGAAAAATTGTTGTTGAAGTTAATTTAAATTTGCTTTCCCCAATAAAGAAGATGTGGTACAGGGCTTCCCTGGTGGCGCAGTGGTTGAGAGTCCGCCTGCCGATGCAGGGGACACGGGTTTGTGCCCCGGACCGGGAGGATCACACATGCCGCGGAGCAGCTGGGCCCATGAGCCATGGCCACTGAGTCTGCGCGTCCGGAGCCTGTGTTCCACAACGGGAGAGGCCACAACAGTGAGAGGCCCGCGTACCACAAAAAAAAAAAAAAAAAAAAAAGATGTGGTACATATATACAATGGAATAACTCTCAGCCGTTAAAAAGAATGAAATAATGCCATTTGCAGAAATATGGATGGACCTAGAGATTATCATACTTAATGAAGTAAGTCAGACAGAGAAAGACAAATATCATATGAGGTAGCTTATATGTGGAATCTAAAAAACATGATACAAATGATCTTATTTACAAAACAGAAACAGACTCACAGACTTAGAGAATGAATTTATGGTTACCAGAATCGGAGGAGGGATAGGTTGAGTTTGGGACTGACATGTACACACTGCTATATTTAAAATAGATAACCAACAAGGACCTACTGTATAGCACAGGGAACTCTGCTCAATACTTATAGTAAATTAAAAGAATTTGTAAAAGAATAGATACATGTACATGTATAACTGAATCACTCTGCTGCACACCTGAAACTAACACAACATTGTTAATCAACAATACTCCAGTATAAAATAAAAGTTAAGCAAAAAAACAAAAAACATATACTTACAGTTACCATGCAATTCTCAGTTTGTAAGTTTGCAAAGTATTGTTCTTATTAATACAGGGTCAAGATATATTCCCAGTAGATTACTAAAGGTAAGATAACTATTAGGTCCATTCAAAATACAATAAATACAGTAAATAAATAAATAAATTTCCCTTCCCGAGAAGGCAGAAACTTAATCCTTCTTAGGTGTGAAGCTATATAAGGAGTCTGTACAGCAGTCTCTCTGGTAAGATCATAGAGAAAGGGAATAATGAATGTTTCCAGAATAAGAAAGTCCTTGAAAGAAGGATACTCCAGGTCCTGCTTCTACTCTAAAAGCAAACATTTTCATTTCTATTACAGTACTATTGCATGAAATAGGAGAATAAGTAAAAAAAAAAAAAAAATAATAATAATAATAAAAATTATTTTATATTTATCTGAAGGTGGGAAGAGTTCTAATGAAATCCCTTTCTGGTGTATCATACTGACCCCAGCTTGATTTTGTCTATACCAAGCTTTCTCAACCTTGTCACTATCGATACTTTGGGCCAGATAATTATGTCTTGTGTAGTCAAGACTTTTTAGCAGCATCCCTGGTCTCTACCCCTATATGCCAATAGCAGTGCCCTCCAACAACTCATGACAATGTAGCAGAGCAGAATCTGCCCTCCCAAAATATTTCTTTGGCATGAAGATTATTTTAGGCTGATTATTTGTTTTTTATTTTTTATTGAATTATAGTTGATGTACAATATTTCAAGTGTACAGCAAAGTGATTCAGTTATACATATATATTATTTTTCAGATTCTTTTCCATTGTAAGTTATTATAAGATATTGAATATAGTTCCCTATGTTATACAGTAGATTCTTACTGTTTATCTGTTTTATACATACTAGTGTGTACTTGTTAATCCCCATTTCCTAATTTATCCCTCTCTTCCTTCCCCTTTGGTAATCATAAGTTTGTTTTCTATGTCTGTGGGTCTATTTCTGTTTTGTTAATAAGTTCACTGGTATCATTGTTTTACATTCTACATATAACTGATATCACATATTTATCTTTCTCTGTCTGACTTCACTTAGTATGATAATGCCTGGGTCCATCCATGTTGCTGCAAGTAGTATTTCAATCTTTATATGTAGGTATATATATATATATATATATATATATATATATATATATATGCCACACTTTCTTTATCCATTCATCTGCTGATGGACATTTAGATTGCTTACATGGCTATTTACATGGCTATTTATAATAGTGTTGCTACGAATACTAGGGTGCATGTATCTTTTTAAATTAGAATTTTTGTCTTTTCTTGATATATGCCCAGGAGTGGGATTGCTGGATCACATGGTAGTTCTATTTTTAGTTTTTTAAGGAACCTCCATACTGTTCTCCATAGTGGTTGCACCAATTTACATTCCTACGAACAATATAGGAGGGTTCTCTTTTCTCCATACCCTCTCCAGCATTTATTATTTGTAGACATTTTGCTGATAGCAGTTCTGACTAGTGTGAGGTGATACCTCATTGTAGTTTTGATTTTCATTTCTCTAATAACAAGATTGTTAATTTGCATTTCTCTAATTAACAATGTTAAGCATCTTTTCATGTGCCTGTTGAACATCTCTATGTCTTCTTTGAAGAATTGTCTATTTATATCTTCTGTCCATTTTTTATTGGGTTGTTTGCTTTATTGATATTGAGCTGAATAAGCTGCCTGTATATTTTGGAAATTAATCCCTTGTCAGTCGCATCATTTGTAAATAGTTTCTCTTATTCCATAGGTTGTCTGTTTTTTTTTTTATGGTTTTGTTTACTGTGCAAAAGCTTTTAAGTTTAATTAGGTTCCATATGTTGATTTTTGCTTTTGTTTCCATTACTGTAGGAGAGGAATCCAAAACAATATTGCTGCAATCTATGTCAAAGAGTGTCCTGCCTATGTTTTTCTTTAGTTTTATAGTATCTGGTCTTACATTTAGGTCTTTAATCTATTTTGAGTTTATTTTTGTACATGGTGTTATAGAATGTTCAAATTTCATTCTTTTACATGTAGCTGTCCAGTTTTCCCAGCACCACTTATTGAAGAGGCTGTCTTTTCTATATTGTATACTCTTGCCTCCTTTGCATTGCTTAGTTGGCCATAATTGTGTGGGTTTATTTCTAGGTTTTCTATCCTGTTCCATTGATTTATGTGTCTGTTTTTGTACTGTTACCATACTGTTTTGATTACTATAGCTTTGTTGTATAATCTGAAGTCAGGGAACCTGATTTCTCCAGCGCCAGTCTTCTTTCTCAAGATCACTTTGGGTATTCAGGGTCTTTTGTGTTTCCAGTGAAATTTAAAAATTTTTTGTACCAGTTCTATGAAAAAAAAGTCTTTGGTAATTTGATAGGGGTTGCATTGAATCTGTAGAGGCTGATTATTTTTAAGAAACTATCAACACTGGAGAACCTCTAAAAACCAGGTAAAAAATACTTTTTGTAAGAGACATTTACATGTACAGATGGCCCCCAACTTATGATGATTCAACTTACATTTTTTTTCAATTTTATGATGGAGTGAAAGTGATTAATAGGTATTCAGTAGAAACTGCACTTTGAACTTAAAATTTTGATCTTTTCCTGGGCCACAGCTCCCAGTCAGCCACAAGATCACAAGGGTAAACAACTGATACATTTACAACAATTCTGTGTCCATACAACCATTCTGTTTTTTATTTTCAGTACAGTGTTCAATAAATTACATGAAATATTCAATAATTTATTATAAAATAAGTTTTATGTTGGATGATTTTGCCCAACTGCAGGTTAATGGAAGTATTCTGAACATGTTTAAGGTAGGCTAGGCTAAGCTATGATGTTTAGGAAGTTAGGTATAAAATGCATTTTTGACTTATGATATTTTAAACTTATGATGGGTTTATCAGGATGTAATGCCATTGTACATAACTGAAGATATGTATAAGGTAAATCTCCATTTGTGAGGGTGTCTCCCACCTTGTATCAGGAAGAGGGAGATAGCCTTATCCCTGAAAACTCTTATTAATGCAGCAGACAAAAACTTAACTCCATATAATACCTTACTCTTGTTTATTGTGCTTTTTCTGGTAATCTCCCAGGTTAACTGACTCCCTACATCCAACATGTTCTTTTGTCTTTAATTAGTTGAAGGTGGTATTTAAGGTGAGGGTTTCTTCTATTTCGGGAAGTTACTCAGTTTTTCTGGGTGTCTCCCATGTACACAGGAGATATACATGTTATTAAACTTTTATTTGTTTTTCTCCTGTTAATCTGTTTTACACCAATTTAATTAGTAAACCAGCCAAAGAATATAGGAAGGAAATTATTTCTGCTCTTACAACAACAAAAATAATCTCAGCCATTGCCAAGTGGCCCCTTGGGGAGCAAAATCACCCCCAGCTGAGAACCACCACCCTACACAGTACTGCCTAGAATAGCACATGGCACATTCCCCTTACATAGCATTTGCATATACTGTCGCCTCTTCCTGGCTTGGTCTTCTTCAGATACACAGATGCATGCACATACACACACACACACACACACACACACACACACACACACACACACGTAGGTGTTTCAGATTTTAAGAACAATTTTTAAAATGGGAAATGTTAAAACTTGAAGGTTATTTTTTTTATTTTAATATAAAAAACATTTACTAAGTACTTATTACATGCAGAGCAATGTGAAATACATTAAATAAGTTCTAAAGATAAAAAAGGAACACTTCCTTCCAAAAAACGTTTGTAATCTGTAAAGAGAGATCCAAATTATTAGAACACATTGCAGAGTAAATTAACACCATTAGAGAGGACAAATGGTGAGGAAATTAAAAGAAGATATGACACCTAGGCATATTGGTCAAATAACTTTCTTAAGGCTCTTTGCAAGAAACAACCTTGCCCTCTTTCTTGAAGACATGTTTTAAAGTGTCTGAATTTAAGTTTGTCCCCTAAAACCTCCTTCTCCTTTAGTTAGACTTTAGTTAGAAGAACCATGAATTTCTCTCAAGCGATGTTAAATTTCAAGACATTAATCAGAGGTGTCTGTTTATTCATCACTATTCAATGCTAATACTCTCTTACATTACATCCTGTGAAAATGACAATTTTTTTGATCTTCATAGAACTCTGGTAATTAACTGAGAGAATTACTAGCTTCATTTTGTAGGGAGGAATTAAAGGGCCAGAAAATCTCACTGAGTTTTCAAAACTACTGTGAGAAATAACTTTATATCCTTATTTTAAAATGTGCTATTGTTAGCTTTAATGTGGTTTAAAAGTTATATCCTACTGAGCTTGAATAACAGTTGACAGTACCTTGAAGCAGAACCTGATTTGGCTATGAGCTAAAAAGCCATGTAACATTATTATTAAGAGAACTGGGACAGAAACGTTTCATGCATAAACCTTGTCTATAAATATCTTTAGTAACCGAAGCTTTAATTTCAAAAGCAAAGCTATGTATCAGAAAATTGATAATTAGAAAAAGAGCCTAATTATTTCTTCCATTTTTCTAATAGGGAGAGCAAAGAAGTTAGGTAGAACATATAAGAAATCTGCTAGCTGATCTTTGAAACTAAGAATGTCAATGAGGTAAACCACACATTTCTTTAGCTAATAGACTAAGCAAGAAGAACAGAAAAGCAAACAAATTGTCATATTTTGCAAGTATGCCACAAAAAATTTCTGAAACAGGATAAAGATCCACAATTGTTTTATATACTGTACCTCACAGTTGCTGACATGGTAAATTCTAGACTAGTAATATTCATTATAGCCACTTAAGCCTAGATATAGACAATGGTAAGATTAATCAAAGGTGAATAATAAAGGATGGCTAATGTTTAAATAAATCTCTTAATCTGGTAGTCTGTTTAAACTAATGATGGCATTAATGTTTATTATTAGAGGTTTTAAATAAAAATTATTAATTTTTTACTAATGTTTTTTACTAATGTGAAGCCCCACCTGTTGGTTCAGATCACAAGACAGTAATCATCTTGTCACTGTACATGCTAATTTAAAGGTGGGGTAAATATGCAGGAGAAATGAAATAGTTCCCAACATGTTGACATTATACCAGATCATAAAGTGTCAGTAAGTAAAGTATTCCAATAGAAAAATTGTCAAAAAGACAAGGCCCACATCTACATAATTACCATGGAAAATGAGATCTGGGGCAGTGGATAACCCTAGGTTGTTTTGGTACCATGATAGCAACAATGAAGGTATTTAAAAGATTTTTTTTAACTTTTGAAATAATTTGAGACTTACAGAAAGTTCTAAAAACACTACAGAGAATTCTCACTTCACCCAGTATGCCCTAATGTTATTTCTTATAATTATGAATAATTTTATAAATAATTAATATTGGTACAATACTATTAAGCTGCAGACATTGTAGCTCATTAACTTTCTCTCTATTGTTCTTTTACTGGACCAAGATCCTACATTGCATTTGGCTGTTATGTCTTCTCAATATCCTCCAACCTGTGACAGTTCCATCGCCTTTCTTTGTCTTTCATGACCTTCACACATTTGAGGAGCATTTGTCAGCTATTTTATCCCTTAAAAATCCTTTAATTTTGGGTTGTCTCTTGTTTGCTTATGATTATATTGAGGTCGCTTTTTTGGCAAGAATACTATAAAAATGATGTTATATCTTTCTCTGAGCATTGTATTAGGAAATAAATGATAATGTATCTCATTATTAGTGATGTTAACTTTGGTCACTTGGTCAACATTATATTTGCCAGATTTGTCCACTATGAAGGTACAGGAATTTTCAGAAGGAACACTGCTCTACTGACATGTTAGTTTTAGCCCAATGAATGCCTTTTGAACTTCTGACATCCATAACCAGAAGGAAATACACTTGGTGTTTTTAAGCCACTGAGTTTGTGGTAATTTGTTACAGTAGCAATAGGAAACTAACACAGCACCCATTTTATTATTTAAAATAAAAACATCCAATTTGTCAGATATTTCTGAAAGAAAAGTGTTTTCATTAATCAGGATTTATATCTTGCCAAAAATAATTTGACTTGCTACTCTTGAAAATGAGGAAGGCTTAATTTTGTAGACCACAACTGGTTGGAAACAGGAGATTTTGATTCAAAAATACCAGCTTTATATTTGCTTTCAATTCCAGGTCTAGTGTCTAGTGTACTCTAGGATCAGCAGAGCCATTGTACTTCTTCAAAGAGGTAAAACTCAGGAAAATTCTTTCAACTAGTTTGAGTATGAGTGAAATGGAGAGTTCAAAGTAACTATTTAATTTTAGTTAGATAAAAGATTATCTAACTAAATACTTTGACTTGGTATTTTACTAAATATAATCTTCTGTGTAGGTTTGGTTTTTCTGTAATCAAATATGTGTGGTTGCATGCATGTATGTGCCTATGTATGCGTATGTCCCTCTTCATAGTGGATTAAACACAGAATTAATCACTTTATTTCATTGAAATTACAGGTATTCCACAAGTATTTTCTATTGTTCATGGAGAACACGATGTTGATAATGATGAGAAAAATATTTACATTATTTTTTTCTTAGACCACTGCAAGCATTTTTTAAAGTCAGTTTGATTTTCCCTGGGTTAATTCTTCAGAAAGATTGACTTATTTCCCCCAGCTTTACTGATGTATAATAGACTTGTAACGTTGTGTATGTTTAAGTTATACAAAGGGATAATTTAGCATAAGTATATAAAGCAAATGATTATCACAAGGGTAGTTAACATATGTACACCTCACATAGTTATTATTTTAATTTATGGTGAGAACATTTAAGATTTACTTTCTTAGAAATTTTCAAGTGTACAACATAGTATTATTAACTATAATCACCACTCAGTATATAACACCCCCACAACTTATTCAATTTATAACTTGAATATATAATTCAAATTATAACTTTTATAATTCAATTTATAACTTTATAACACTTTGATCAACATCTCCCTATTTCCTCCACGCCCCAGCCCCTAGTAACCAAAAATCGACTTCCTGTTTGGCTTTTTTAGATTCCACGTACAGGTGAGATCATACAGCATTTGTCTTTATCTGACTTATTTCACTTAGCATAATACTTTCATTGTTCATCCATGCTGTTGCAAATGGCAGGAGTTCTTTCATTTTTTTTAAATTTTATTGGAGTATAGTTGATATACAACCTTGTGATAGTTTCAGGTGTGCAACAAAATGATTCAGTTATACATATATTTATTCTTTTTTTTATATTTATTCTTTAAAAAATTTTTTTTATTTTATATTGGAGTATGGTTGATTAGCAGTGTTGTGCTAGTTTCAGGTGTACAGCAAAGTGATTCAGTTATATATATACATGTATCTATTCTTTTTCAAATTATTTTCCCACTTAAATCTTCCTTTTCCTGTATGAATAATGTTCCATTATACATATGTATTGTGCACTTTTTTATCCATTAATTCATTGATGGACACTTGGGTTGTTTCCATGCCTTGGCTATTATGAATAATGCTGCAATAAACATAGAGGTGCAGATATCTCTTCAAGATGGTGATTTCATTTCTTCTGGATATACACCTAGAAGTGGAATTGCTGGATGATGTGATAATTCTATTTTTTATTTCTTGGGAAATTTCCATACTGATTTATATAGTGGTTGAACCAATTTAAATTCCCACCAACAGTTCATAAGGGTTCCCTTTTCTCCATCACATTATTCTTAAACATGCATACACTTTTGTACCTTTTCTTGGATATTACCTGAAAAAGCCACATACTGCTCTTGTGATGACAGGAGCAGTATTTTCACCTTGACTGGACACAGTTCTTCTTATTTTAATTTTGCTCTCCTACTTGATTGGGGAAAGAAACCAAAGTTTGATGTTTTTTTTTATTGACCACTTCTGATAAAGAACCATTACTCTTCCAAGTTTAATTTTTTAAATTGTTGTTACTGTCTAAATTGTCTAAATTCTGAGAGTATTTGCAAGTAGTTAACTCATTTAGGTAAAATAAATTTGATTTCTATAATATTGTTTAAATTTAGAAAATTCTAGATGGTGTCTATGATTTTTGAACTACATATAGTTTCTTCATATGACTTGCTTTGTTTCAATTTATTTCTTAAAAAAAATTCTACAGTGCAAAACAGAAGTTAAAATGAGATCAGATGATAAAAGTGATGATTCAGATAAATCTTATAAGTCCTACTTCATATGGGAATATTATCAAATCAAGAAACACTCTTATTTTTCATCAGTTCCTAAGACTCAATTGAAAAAAACAGGAATTTTTAAAATAATTTTCTAGAATTTAAACAAATCTTCTTCTTTATTTGAAAAACTTACTTTGTTTCTCAGAACACAGTGCAAGAAAGATTTGTTTTTAAGGTTTGTATTGTTTTATACAAAAAAAGACCATGATAAATCTATACCAATTTTTCTTATCATTCACTGAAAAGAACATTTCTGAGCACCTACTGTTTGCATGACATCGTGCTGTAGTGATAAACATAGCTAATATTTTAAAATAAACAATAGAATACTGAGAAGCTAACTGGAAGTATTATTAAGCTTTGGCTAGATTTTACTTGGGGGAACTCGGGCCAAGAATGGGAATAATAAACTATATTGAGGCAGCCCAGGATGTCAGGCTGAAGCCTGATGAATGAGATGGAAACATGAGGCATTATTGATTGGGTTTTATTTTCACCGATTTAAGTGTAAGAGATGAAACTTGGAAAAGTAAAAGTTTTCCTTAGGCAGGGAAAGAGATGCATGAGTGTTTCTCCAGGGGATGGGCAGCTGCCAGTCTAGAGAACAAGCTAACCAGTGTACAAGTCACAGACAAGAGAGCCAGGAAGATCTGCCAGACAGGAAGAATGATTAATATTCAACCATTTATCCACCCACCGGGACACGTTCACACTTCAGACAGCAAAGGTCGAGCACAAAAAAACTATTTCTCCCCTTGCAGGATTTTGTGATGGCTTGATTGCTAACTAGCTGGCTTAGTGGTCACTGTGATTAAATTACCCATACGGTCGACATTTTCTTTATCCTAACACTCTGGAAATATGCAGTTATTTTTGGTGATTTGTTTCCTGCTAAATATTCTGTATTGCATACTGAAGATTTTAGAACCCTGTAGTGCCTTCATATGCTTCTTGTTATAAATTAACTTAGAAAACTATGGGAAGCACAGCTCTCTTAGAAGCTCAGGGACAACACCTTTGTTTGTCCCAACACTAATGATAAAACTGGGATCCAAAATGACAGCAACACATTCAGAGCACAATCAAAGGTGATTGGGGACCTTCACTTATTTATTATGCTACCTTTCCTATGTCGTATTTGTTCAATGTTGCTCTATTTTTACTAGGGCCCCTGAAGTTGGGTAAAAAGAAATCATAACTAGTATTAATGAGTTCCCTTTTGGGTAAGAGGACTCCTAGGTGAGTCTATCACAGATTAAGCCTTCCAAAAGAGTCTAATTTGAGTGTTATTTATTCTGTCACTACTACTTATCAATTATTTAACATAATCTTTATCACTAGCCTATTTCAACATCTAAAAATATTAAGGTACAGTTAGGAGAGGTCTTTTTGAAATTAGCTCCTATACTTTCTGGAAACAAGTATGCTTCTAGGGAACTAAAGGAAGAAAAAGACAAGATTCTCTTGCTCATATAATTTGGAACTTAAAGTGCCTATCTCTATTCTTGTAGCATAATTCATTCACTGAAGTTCATGACATAATAAGGCTCACAAGACTACAGCAGAGACAAGAGGAGTAACTAGGGCTTTCTACTCTCCAGACACCATGTTACGAGGGAAGGAGATGGTGGAGAATACAAAGGGGTCAGTGAATAACACCTTTCTTTTCCTTAATCAGTCTCTGAATCTGTCAAAAAATAAGACAGAAGAATCAGCACATGGAAGCAAAAAATTGTCCTTACAATTGGTAAACTGCATAGGAGGATGTAGCAAGATAGTGGGCTTCCTAATACTATATCATAGAATTAGACCAACATGCCCATACAATAACAACCGGGGCTGGAAATTTGTAGACCTCCCCATGGAGAGGCACACCTTTTAAAAGCTAATAAAATCCAAGAGCAGACCAGAGCCCATGCTTCTTACAGGTACCTTGGTTCCCAAGAGGAAAGAGTGGCTTAGCCATGCATGCCTTCTTCATGCAAACATCAAGCAAAACTCATCCCAGCTATCCTCATTTCCAAAGGAGATGGGAAAAAAGTGGTAGTCAGGTCTACTTAGGGAAAATGTCTTATTGGTAAAAGTTAAAGAATTGAAGACTAGGCACCCTTTTCAAGTGAGTTTCTAATCCTGTCTGAATGGAGTGGGCTCTGCCAGTAGAAATGTAATCAGGTCTTAGAAGAAAGACCAAAGTCCTCAGCTCAACCCAGCTTCATCCCAGCTCTCCCTCTATACCTTGGAAACTCCTGCCCTAAGGAAAATGAATAGAAAGGAGTGGTGATTTGGAAAGGGAAAGGCAAATTAGTTGCAGATAAGATGGGTATCAATAGGACATTGCTCACATTTCATCAGAGCAAATACAAAGTTTGGACAAAGATGGCCTGTATCTGAGAGACAAATGAACAGTAATGCCATGGCAATTTTGCAGACATACGATAAACGCATTTGAAAGAATGAACATAGGAACAAAAACAACAAATGAGATGTACAGAAGGGAGACAAAGAACTCAGTATGGGAGAAAATATCACCTAAGAAATAAAAACAACACTATACAAGTGCTACAGAAGAATGTAAAAAAAAATTGACACAACATAAAATGAGCTCAAAATTACATAATTAAAAAATTAGAATGAGATGAAAACATACTGTAACATTAAGAGAACAGAGGTAGGAATAAATAACTCCAATACAGACATATTGCTTAAGTGAAAAAGTAGTGAGGGACAGAATAGAGGTTTGACACATTCATAATAAGTAAAAAAAAGGCAAGAATAGGAATAACTAGTGAGAAGATGAAATTATATAGAACAGGAAAAAATGATCCAAAATAAAGGTAGTATCTTTGACATAATGAATATAAGATATGAAGCATAAAAATATTCAGAATATAGGAAAATGGGTTTGAAATGTAGAAAGACATGACTAGTCAGATTAAGTATGTATAATATCTCATGGAAAAGTGATCAAAACAAGTGTATCAAGATAAATTTTGACCTATTGAACTATAAAGAGAAAGGAAGGCTTTTGACATCCAATTACAAAAAGTAAATCACTTACAATATGAAAGATTAAATCTAGACTGATCTCATACTGCACAGCAATAATCAATGCCAGAAGATATGGAATACTTTCTAAAAAAATTCTAGGAAAGATATTTTCACTCAACAACATACTTACACAAATTCTCCTTCAAGTTAGATGAAACTAGGAAAAAAACACTGAAAACCTGAACTAATTCAGGTAATAAAGTAAATATTAAAACAATTCTAAATGATAGAAATCTATCTAGATTTATCAAGAAATAAATCATAATCGAATGATAACATGGAAAAAATGGGTGGTATGGTTTGGAATGATATGCTAAAATATTATTTTCTTCTGCTTTTTATGGTTTCAGTTTAATCAAACATGGATCACTTTAATAAAAATCATTGTACTTTTCAAGAACAAATAGTATAATTCCATTTAGGTAAAAATTTTTAAACAGTCAAAATTAATTTATAGTACAGAAATAAATCAACATTTGACTGGATCCAAGAGTAGGAGATTTACCTATGAAGGCACATGGGGGAATATTTCTGTAATGTAAATGTCTACATCTTGACTGTGGTCCTGCTTACACAGGTGCATAAATTTATCAAAATTCATATAACATTTTACTGAAAATAGGAGTGTCTTATCATAATTACATTATACTTCAATAAACTTGATTTAAAATGCAATATGAGTAACTGATGACAAATAATCTGGTGGCATGGTGATTATTAGTCATATACAAAATACACACACACACAGATACTTTATACGGAGTGGCTATGATTACTTTCCTATTAAATGTGATCAAACAATAGAATTTTTATCCTAGAATTTAGGTAAAAAGATTAAACAAAACTCCAAGACTCTTAAATAAGTGGTCCTTTGTGAGGTCCACTTAAATGAGTGGTCCTTTGTGAGAGGCTGCTATCTCTAATGTTGTTTCCCCTGCCCAGTCATCTGATGCATGTCCTCAACCATCCACAGTGATTTTATACTTTTCAGAAAAAATATCCAAAATTATTTACCATTTTTTTCCATTAGACTCTGGATTCAACATATTGTGATACAGAACATGCTATCTCCAATTCAATCTACAATCCAATTTGATTTCTTTCATTCTGAAATACAATTTCAGTGAAATATAAATTGGTCATTATTTTTAACAGTTAATTATATATTTAACACCTGTTCAGAACATTTTAATCCTAAATGCAAGCTATTTTAATGCTCCATGAATTATGATACATATGACTTTTACATTAATAAATATTTATGTTTTATTCCATACATCTATGTATATAAGTACTGTTTAGATAGATGAGATGTTAGAAATATATGATGGATTGATGGATGATAGGTGGGTAGATAGATACATAGATAGATAGGGAACTAGGTAGATAGATATTAGATCGACTTTTTTTTCCTATACATCTCCCAAATCCACATACCCTTTCCAATTTGGGGAAACATTCTCAGAGTAAGATTGAGTGTAAAACCAGTGAAGCTCCAGCTCTGTGCACCATGACTCACAGGAACCTCTATGAGTGCTAGAAGTTGTCATGGGGTTACCTTAGTTTACTGCTTTGAGATTTTTCAGGGAGCAGCACAGAGATGTGGAGCCCTGGTGGAGCTCAGTGTACTTTCTGAGTTGAGGAGACAGAGCTGAGAGTGTGAGGACACCAAGGCAGAAGAGATCACAGGGCAGAGTACCAAAGAAGGAAAAGCTACACAGAGAGAAAACTCAGGAGACCTGTACTGGATCCACCTCAAATATTCAGCAGAGTACGGATTAACATATGTCTGTGAGGAAACTACACAAAGCTGGGGAAAGGGCCATCCTAAATGAATAGAGGGGCAGTCACCAATGCTCAAGGAAGGCCAGGAATAATTCCTCTTCTCAATAGCCAGATTTGAAAACCTTATGATCATACGACACTATGAATGGAGTACTCAGAAGTGTCCTGCACTATTAGTGTAGAATAATTATCCCTAGACTAAATATTGCCCTTATCCGGTGCAACAAGTAAAAGGATCAAACTGTTTCTAAGAAACTTGACTGTATCCTAGAACAAAGCTCAAAAATTTTCATAGAAATAAAATACAACTAGAACTCAACAAGTAAAAATTAATAATGCTTGGCATCCAATCAAATGTTACGAGGTATGCAAATAAGCAGGAAAACATGATTCTACTGAGGGAAAAAGAAATCTAGCACTATGTTAAACATATACTGAAGTCTCAATAAATGTTTGCTGAATGAGTGACTGACAGACTGAATCATAGAAAACAAATTTGTCTCAATGTTCTTGCTCACTAAGAATATTTCTTTTCCCAAGTATTTTTCTTCAGCTAAAATTCTTGTCATATTATTTCTTATGTATCTTTCAAAAGGTAAAGCTCCCTACGAGATGCTTGACAGATGTTTCAGCATCGATCACAGATCTGGACCAAGTTGAACAGAAAATATTTATTAAATGAGCAAATGAAGGAAGGAGAAAAGTAAGGAACAAGAGATGATAAAATATTTTAAATGCTAGGACTAACAACAAATTATCTATTCACCATTACTATATACAAATATTTTCATCACTTCAACAGCATTTTCTTCTCTAACTGAAGAAGAGTTCTGGGATTTAAATGATACCTGAGTTTGTGCATTTTGGACCAAAAATAATAGAGCTTTAGACTAATGATCTTCACAATCTAGAAAAGGATATAATTTTCTTTCTCACTGTTTCCAAACTTTTATTGCATATCATTTTTTTAACTATGTGTCAAATTATAACTCCATCTTACAAGTAACTATTTAATTAATTGCTAATAAAAAACAACAGATTTTCTGGAGTCATTAGGATTTAAATAATTTACCAACATATTAATTTAAGTTTGCTTTTTAAAAAAAAGTTTAGCAGTCATTACTTTAGTTGCAGGATTAAAACACCGTTCTTTTTTTTTAAGTTTTAAATTTTATTTTTTTTTTTTTTACACAGCAGGTTCTTATTAGTCATCAATTTTATACACATCAGTGTATACATGTCAATCCCAATCCCCCAATTCTTCACCCTCCCACTCCAATTCATCACCCTCCTACCCCCGCTTGGTTTTCCCCCCTTGGTGTCCATATGTTTGTTCTCTACATCTGTGTCTAAATTTCTGCCCTGCAAACCAGTTCATCTGTACCATTTTTATAGGTTCCACATACTTGCAATATACGATATTTGTTTTTATATACGGTATTTGTTTTTCTTTTTCTGACTTACTTAACTCTGTATGACAGTCTCTAGATCTAGCCACGTCTCTACAAATGACCCAATTTTTTTCCTTTTTATGGCTAATATTCCATTGTGTATATGTACCACATCTTCTTTTTGTTTTTTGTACCACATCTTCTTTATCCATTCATCTGATGATGGGCATTTAGGTTGCTTCCATGACCTGGCTATTGTAAATAGTGCTGCAATGAACATTGGGATGCATGTGTCTTTCTGAATTACGGTTTTCCCTTGGTATGTGCCCAGTAGTGGGATTACTGGATCATATGGTAATTTTATTTTTAGTTTTTTAAGGAACCTCCCTACTGTTCTCCATAGTGGCTGTATCAATTTACATTCCCACCAGCAGCGCAAGAGGGTTCCCTTTCCTCCACAACCTCTCCAGCATTTGTTTGTAGATTTTCTGTTGACGCCCATTCTAACTGGTGTGAGGTGGTACTTCATTGTAGTTTTGATTTGCATTTCTCTAATAATTAGTGATGGTGAGCAGCTTTTCATGTGCTTCTTGGCCATCTGTATGTCTTCTTGGGAGAAATGTCTATTTTGGTCTTCTGCCCATTTTTGGATTGGGTTGTTTGTTTTTTTATTATTGAGCTGTTTATATATTATGGAGATTAATCCTTTGATGGTCGATTCACTTGAAAATATTTTCTCCCATTCTTAGGGTTGTCTTTTTGTCTTGTTTATGGTTTCCTTTGCTGTGCAAAAGCTTTGAAGTTTCATTAGGTCCCATTTGTTTATTTCTGTTTTTATTTCCATTATTCTAGGAGGTGGATCAAATAAGACCTTGCTGTGATTTATGTCAAAGAGTGTTCTTCCTATGTTTTCCTCTAAGAGTTTTATAGTGTCCAGTCTTACATTTAGGTCTGTAATCCATTTTGAGTTTTTGTGTGTGGTGTTAGGGAGTGTTCTAACTTCATTCTTTTACATGTAGCTGTCCAGTTTTCCCAGCACCACTTATTGAAGAGACTGTCTTTTCTCCATTGTATATCCTTGCCTCCTTTGTCATAGATTAGTTGACCATAGGTGCATGGGTTTACCTCTGGGCTTTCTATCTTGTTGCATTGATCTATGTTTCTGGTTTTGTGCCAGTACCTTCTAGTCTTGATTACTGCAGCTTTGTAGTATAGTCTGAAGTCAGGGGTTCTGGTTCCTCCAGCTCCAATTTTTTCCCTCAAGCCTGCTTTGGCTATTCGGGGACTTTTGTGTCTCCATACAAATTTAATTTTTTTTTTCTAGTTCCTTAACAAATGACATTGGTAATTTTTTTTTTTTTTTTTTTGCGGTAGGTGGACCTCTCACTGTTGTGGCCTCTCCCATTGTGGAGCACAGGTTCTGGACGCACAGGCTCAGAGGTCATGGCTCATGGGACCAGTTGCTCCATGCCATGTGGGATCTTCCCGGACCAGGGCACAAACCCATGTCCCCTGCATCAGCAGGTGGACTGTCAACCACTGTGCCACCAGGGAAGCCCTACCATTAGTAATTTGATAGGGGTTGCATTGAATCTGTAGATTGCTTTGGGTAGTATAGTCATTTTCACAATATTTATTCTTCCAATCCAAGGACAGGGTATATCTCTCCATCTGTTGGTATCATCTTTAATTACTTTCATCAGTGTCCTATAGTTTTCTGCATACAGGTCTTTTGTCTCCCCAGGTAGATTTATTCCTAGGTATTTTATTCTTTTTGTTGCAGTGGTAAATGGGAGTGTTTCCTTCATTTCTCTTTCAGATTTTTCATCATTAGCGTATAGGAATGAAAGAGATTTCTGTGCATTAATTTTGTATCCTGCAAGTTTACCAAATTCATTGGTTAGCTCTATAGCTTTCTGGTGGTATATTTATGATTCTCTATGTATAATATCATGCCATCTGCAAACAGTGAGAGTTTTACTTCTTCTTTTCCAATTTTTTCTTGTTTTATTTCTTTTTCTTCTCTAATTGCCATGGCTAGGACTTCCAAAACTATGCTGAATAATAGTGGTGAGTGGACATCCTTGTCTCATTCCTGATCTTAGAGGAAATGCTTTCAGTTTTTCACTATTGAGAATGATGTTTGCTGTTAGTTTGTCATATACTGCCTTTATCATGTTGAGGTAGCTTCCCTCTATGCCCACTTTCTGGAGAGTTTTTGTCACAAATAGGTGTTGAATTTTGTCAAAAGCTTTCTCTCCATCTATTGAGATGATCATACCATTTTTATTCTTCAATTTGTTAATATGGTGTATCACATTGATTGATTTGCATATATTGAAGAAGCCTTGCATCCCTGGGATAAATCCCACTTGATCATGGTGTATGATCGTTTTAATGTGTTGTTGGATTCTGTTCGCTAGTATTTTCTTGAGGAGTTTTACATGTATATTCATCAGATATATGGCTTGTAGTTTTCTATTTTTGTAGTATCTTTGTCTGGTCTTGGTATCACGGTTATGGTGGCCTCATAGAATGAGTTTTGGAGTGTTCCTTCCTCTGCAATTTCTTGGAAGAGTTTGAGAAGGATGGGTGTTAGTTCTTCTCTAATTTTTTGATAAAATTCACCTGTGAAGCCATCTGGTCCTGGACTTTTGTTTGTTGGAAGATTTTTAATCACAGTATCAATTTCATTACTTGTGATTGGTCTGTTCATATTTTCTATTTCTTCCTTGTTCAGTCTTGGAAGATTATACCTTTCTAAGAATTTTGTACAATTCTTCCAGGTTGTCCATTTTATTGACATAGTGTTGCTTGTAGTAGTCTCTTAGGATGCTTTTGTGTTTCTGTGGTGTCTGTTGTAACCTCTCCTTTTTCATTTCTAATTTTACTGATTTGGGTCCTCTCTCTCTTTTTCTTGATGAATCTGGCTAATGGTTTATCAATTTTGTTTATCTTCTGAAAGAACCTGCTTTCAGTTTTAATGATCTTTGCTATTGTTTTCTTTGTTTCTATTTCATTTATTTCTGCTCTGATCTTTATGATTTCTTTCCTTCTGTTAACTTTAGGTTTTGTTTGTTCTTCTTTCTCTGCTTCTTTCAGGTTTAAGGTGACATTGTTTATTTGATATTTTTCTCGTTTCTTGAGGTAGGTTTGTATAGCTATAATCTTCCCTCTTATAACTGCTTTTGCTGCATCCTATAGGTATTGGATCATCGTGTTTTCATTGTCATTTGTCTCCAGGTATTTTTTGAATTCCTCTTTGATTCCTTCAGTGATCTCTTGGTTATTCAGTATTGTTTAGTCTCCATGTGTTTCTGTTTTTTATGTGTTTTTCCCTGTCATTGATAGCTAACCTCATAGCATTGCGGTCAGAAAAGATTCTTGATATGATTTCAATTTTCTTGAATTTACTGAGGCTTGATTTGTGACCCAAGATGTGATCTATCCTCAAGAATGTTCCATGTCCTCTTGAGAAGAAAGTGTAATCTACTGTTTTTGGATGGAATGTCCTATAAATATCAATTAAAACTATCTGGTCTATTGTATCACTTAAAGCTTCTGTTTTCTTATTAATTTTAGGTCTGGATGATCTGTCCATTGGTGTAAGTGAGGTGTTAAAGTCCCTCACTATTATTGTGTTACTGTCAATTTCCTCTTTTATAGCTGTTACCAGTTGCCTTATGTATTGCTGTGCTCCCATATTGAGTGCATATATAATTATAATTGTTATATCTTCTTCTTGGATTGATCCCTTGATCATTATGTAATGTCCTTCCTTTTCCCTTGTAACAATCTTTATTTTAAAATCTATTTTATCTGATATGAATATTGTTACTCCAGCTTTCTTTTGATTTCCATTTGCATGGAATATCTCTTTCCATCCCCTCACTTTCAGTCTGTATGTGCCCCTAGATCTGAAGTGAGTCTCTTGTAGACAACATATATATGGGCTTGTTTTTGTATCTATTCAGGAAGTCTGCATCTTTTCATTGGAGCTTTTAATCCATTCACATTTAAGGTAATTATCAATATGTATGTTCCTATGACCATTTTCTTAATTGCTTTGGGTTTGTTTTTGTAGGTCCTTTTCTTCTCTTGTGTTTCCCTCTTAGAGAAGTTCCTTTAGCATTTGTTGTAGAGCTGGATTGGTGGTGCTCTTAGCTTTTTCTTGTATGTAAAGCTTTTGATTTCTCTGTGGAATCTGAATGAGATCCTTGCTGGGTACAGTAATCTTGGTTGTAGGTTCTTCCCTTTCATCATTTTAAGTATATAATGCCACTCCCTTCTGGCTTGTAGAGTTTCTCCTGAGAAATCAGCTGTTTTCAAAATTTTTTCTTTGTCTTTAATTTTTGCTAATTTGATTCCTATGTGTCTCGACATGTTTCTCCTTGGGTTTATACTGTATGGGACTCTCTGTGCTTCCTGGACTTGGGTGGTTATTTCCTTTCCCATGATAGGGAAGTTTTCAACTATAATTTCTTCAAATACTTTCTTGGGTCCTTTCTCTCTCTCTTCTCCTTCTAGGACCCCTATAATGCGAATGTTGCTGCGTTTAATGTTGTCCCAGTGGTCTCTTAGGCTGTCTTCATTTCTTTTCATTCTTTTTTCTTTATTCTCCTCCACAGCTTTGAATTCCACCATTCTGTCTTCCAGGTCACTTATCTGTTTTTCTGCCTTATTTATTCTGCTACTGATTCCTTCTAGTATAGTTTTTATTTCAGTTATTGTGTTATTTATCTCTGTTTGTTTGTTGTTTAATTCTTCTAGGTCTTTGTTAAACACTTCTTGCATCTTCTTGATCTTTGCCTCCACTCTTTTTCCGAGGCCCTGGATCATCTTCACTATCATTATTCTGAATTCATTTTCTGGAAGGATGCCTATCTGTACTTCATTTATTTGTTTTTCTGGAGTTTTATCTTGTTCCTTCATCTGGTACATAGCCCTCTGCCTTTTCATCTTGTCTTTCTGTGAACGTGGGTTTTATTCCACAGGCTGCAGGATCGTAGTTCTTCTTGCTTCTGCTCTCTGCCTTCTGGTCTAAAACACAGTTCTTATTCCAAAAGTCTTGTTCTTTCCTGCCACAATCTTACAGGGTCTTCCATCACTAAGAGCCACTAAGCATCTGAAACAGCAATAAAATACCTGTCTCAAGAAATTTTAAAATTCACTACAATTTTAGATTGAACTTTACAATAAAAAGTTATTCAAAAACCGCTTTATCTGTTCCCATTTGACATGCCTTACAAGTCTTACCTAGGGTTCTGCTGAGTCCTAGTGACAGTATATAGTGATAGAAGAAAGAAACAATGGAGATAAACCCAATGGATATTTTTAAAATAATATTTTTACTTGTATATTAGAATTGAATGTGTCTCTATCTTAAATTGGACTGTTTATTGTCTTTTAAAATCAAATTTTATTTTCTTAAATCTCAATATGATGTTCACTTAGTTTCCAATTTTTTTCTATAAACTATGGAATGTTCTTTGATGTAAAATATATGATTTAAATATTTTGATTTGTACTTTATCCAAACAGCATTTACTCCATACTTAGATTTTGTTTTTTTTTAAGTAGTCCAGTTCTTTTTATGTTTAATAATGCTTAAGTGGCCACATAATTTTATCAAAACCATAGTTTTGATAAACACAATTTCACTTTCTTGGCTTTAAAAACAATCAGAAATACATACTGGTGCCATGAGAGGGAACAATGAACAATACTGTTTTATTTTAGTTATAACTACTGCTTTTAAGGAAAATAATGCATTTTAGTATTTTACATAAACTTTCACTGCTATTATTTTTCTGTTTCTTTACTCACTAAGGTCTGTTTCAAATTACTAATATATTGTGTCATTTAAAAAATTCAGCAAGATTCTTAATTATCACTTAATTTCATTTGTCAATTACTGAATGCATTGTTCTTCTTAAAGAGTAATTCAACATATGATTTTCTTTCCAATTCGAAAAGCACAGAAATTTCTAAAGTTGTATGGGTAGTAGACCTTTCAAACAGTATGAAAGAATATATCTTGCTCCTCAACCTTGACGATATTTTATACTTTTATGTGGCTTTTAGAGTGAAGGCATAACAGAGGAACACAGGAACTATCTGTTAAAAGGTATGAAAAATTGCTAAAAGTTATTTTGTTAAAGGCCAATATAAATTCCTAGGACTTGGTCAATAAAATAGGTAGGGCTGTTGTATGAAATCACATATTGCTTTAAGCATTACAAGAAAGATAAACCAATATTATCAGAAATTCTTTAGTTACATTACTAACACTTCAAATGAATACTTATTTAGAAGAGATATATATATAAAAAGCTTTATTTTTTTCTGTACATTAAATATGGTCTTGTATCCAATCTTGAGGTATAAATATGTTGAAAATTTGAATATCCAGAGGCAGGTGGTGTGGGTTGGGAAAAACAGGTGAAGGGTGTTAAAAGGTAATAAGAAAAATACTGCAGTTGATGTAAAAAAAGACATAGAAATTTTGAATCATATTTAAAATACTGGTTTTATATATATGTATATATATATGTTTATGTATATGCTAAAAAATTAACTCTATTTTACTTTATTAAAAAAATTAAAATATTTTTGGAGCATGAACCAATCAAAAAATGAATTAAATAATTTAAAATGGATAACCAACAAGGACTTACTGTATAACACAGGAAACTGTGCTCAATATTTGTGACAACCTAAATGGGAAAATAATTTGAAAAAGAAGAGATACATCTATATGTATAACTGAATCACTTTGCTGTACACCTGAAACTATCACAACACTGTTAATCAACTGTACTCCAATATAAAATAAAAAGTTAAAAAAATAAATAAATAAAATAACTTTAAAAAGTGGTCTTGTCACCAATTTTGGAGTATATTTATGTTAAATTTTGAATATCCTTTTTATCTCATTTCATTTATGTTTCAAGAAAAAAGTTTAGTGAATCTCTTCAGACAATATTTCAGAGAAATTCATCAATATCTATTTCTGAGTCAGGGGCTGGAAGGTTAGAACCAATCTTACTTAGTCATCTCCACAATTGTTACTATTCACTATGCCCAAACCACTAGTGAACAGATCCACATTATCAGGTTTAGAAGGGACAAAGTGAATGGACAGAATTTCAGTCATTTAGTTAACTTGTATAGATGTATCCTCAGGCTTCTGAGCACCTCAGACCTTTGTGGGTCATTCTCAATTGGTCTGAAGGCATATTTCCTGACAGGGATTACCAAACCTCATGGTGCCATCTTTAATGAACTTGTGTTCGTCATTCACCACCCCTTTCCCACTTGCCATTACCAGAACAAGTATGCTCTGTAACTCTCACCCAAATTTTTTTATTTCTAGACGTGCCTTAAAAATGAAAATGTATGGCTGAAGCATCATTGGAGAAAGGATATAGTTTAATCTTTATATGTAGGGAATTTGTATAGTGAACTCTAAGCTTTTAAGATGAGATCATTGAAATTTCCATATTAACAAACGTTCCAAATAATCTAGTATTCTGAATCCATACATGATTTAAAAGAGATGTTTACAAGGAAAATAGAGGTGAGATATATAAATGCTATCTTAAAAATAAACAAGGGAAAGCTTTCATAAGAGAACAGTTTGTCCTGAAAATTTTAATGTTTGATTATTCACTATCTCATCTTATTCTTTAATGGTACAAATATTCTTACTATTTTTCTATCTATCTCCAGCATTTTCCACTGACACTGGTTTTCACATGGTAATAAGATTATTTTGGAAGACTTTAATATTGCTCGTTGAGTTATACCCAGCTCTAATGATTGTAAGTTCCCAGAGTTGTGAGCACAGTGTGGTGGTGAGGAAGGCTGTGGTGTCAGAGTGCTTGGGTTTGCTTGGGCTCCACCACATGCTAACTGTGGGACCTAGAGCAGCTTGTTTTAATTCCTCTGTGCCTGCATAGCTTTGTTTGTAAACTGTAACTAATAACAGTACTTAAAATATGGGCTGTTGTGAAGTTAAATGAGATACTGCCATGCTTTGCAATAGTAAATATTCATATATCATTTTTATTGATACTATTACAAATAGTTTCATTAGTCTCTGCCTCTTCTCTTGCCCACCTCCAATCTATGCATCCCACAGCAGCAGGAGGAATCCATTTAAGACTTAAAACAAACAATGCCACCACAATGCTTGACCTCTCCACGAGCTTCCTGTACATTTAGAAAAAGTTCCATACCCCTTACCAAGACCTAAAAGGTCATGGTGATCTGTCCCCAGACTGTTTCTGTTTTCACCTCCTAATGCTTAGTTCTCTAGCCTCAATGGCCTTCAACTTGCCCCTTTAGCACACCAAGTCCTTTTTACCACAATGCTTTGCACTAGGTCTTCTCTTAGAGCACAAGATCCATGGTGACTCACCCTTTATTTTTCCTTCTGCCTCAGCTCTGGTTTTAGAGAAATCTTCCTTAATTACTATATTGCTCTGGGTTCTTTTCTTCATAGAATTTGACACTAGCTAAAATTACCTTATTTATCTATTTATTATTTGTTTTCTTTCTCTCTCAGTAGACTGAAAGGTCCACAGGTATAGGGACATTTTCTATCTTATTTTCTGTCTCCAATGCCACAACTACATGATAAATATTTGCTTAATGACTGAATATATAATTATAGCTCAATTCAAAGATGATGCCATTCATGATAATTTTGTCAAAACTCACACCAGAGTAAAAATCTCTGTGGCAGAAGGAGATGGTTTCCAGGCTAGAATAGGAATGATTTATTTCATTTAAATTTTATAATTCCTTTGTATCAGGGCTGTACAAACCAGGTTTGTTATTGTTTTTTTAAACCACATGTGATTATATAAAACTCAAAACCAAGTTTCAAGTCAAGAAGAATGTAACTATATGTAAACACTATAAGATGGCAGAACTTTTATGAAGAAAAACATAGATACAGCTAAAAAGAAGTTTCTCTAAATAAAACTTTCCACTCTTTCATAATTACTCTTTCCATCCAGAATCCATACTCTGTCTCACTCTACTCAATAGCATTGAAGCTTTGTTGTTCCTTCCTTTAATTTCTTCTAGATTTGAACTTTTTCTTATCAATTATGATATTGATATCGGCATGAAACATGACACATTCAAAATTGGAAAATTGAGGAAAGGTTAATAGGGGAACTATTTTCTAAAGAGCAGGAGGGCTGGTGCATATGATGTAGCTTTTAACTGTGCTGACACTTCACAATTCCTATACTTTAGAGTATAAGGAGAGGAAGTAGTTACTAGAACCCGGAGAGTTAAATGCCTGGGAAGGACAGTCAGACCATAGCTAGCCTTAGAGGCATTCAGCCAACTGGCTGCACCCTAATAAGCAAGGAACCAAGGAGAATATCGCTTCTCACTTATGCAATCTCTGGACATCTCCTGCTGGGGCATCCCATTGGTCTACAGAAGCAACCCATAAAATAGTCCCTTCCTCCCTTCCCTCCTCCAACAGGAAAGATGTAAATGAGAGAATACAGTAGAGTTGAAGATACCAAAAGAGAAGACATACATCACCTCTTCTCATTCTGTCCCTTCTATAGTTTGGACCAGCTTCTGACCAATTAGAAATGATACATAATCTTGCACGCTTTGCTGTTCTTCAGTAGTCTTTTTAAGACCCCCTTGTGTTCTGACTATTACACATTCTCTGCACTTCCCACTCTCCACTCTGTAGATCATCAGTGCTTCCTCCTCATAGGTTGTGTCCTTTCTACAGGAACATATGCTAAACTCAACCCAGAGAGAATGAAGAAGCAAAAAGTGCAGTAAATCTTAAAGTGCTTCTACTTTTTCTCTTTTTTTCCATACTCTTCAGGGAAGTAATCTAGTACTTTTGCTCCCATCTTCTTATCATATCTTCTCGTCTTCACTCTGCCAATCTAACATTTTTCCACTAAATTTTCACTCACTAACATTGCTTTAAGTTCAACCTACCTCTAAATAAATCAGATGATCTTTTCTCAATTTCCCATCCTTCTTTCTCTGTCTCCAAAAGCATTTTAATCTTCAGGATTCCTCCCTCTGCAATATTTCTATGTACTATGTTTTATTTATTTATTTATTTATTTTACCTCTGGATAGTTTCAGGTCTTATTTTTCTCTTTATTCAATTCTTAATTTATTTATTATCATGACTTCAAATACTTTTATTTATTAGCTTGCATTTTTTACCCAACTAAATAATTATTTCCCTCCATTTGATCTGTTCCCAACCTATTTACTTAGTTTATACTTTGGCTATCCTTCTAGTGTCATGGGAGAAAAAAAATTACCTCACTATTTATTTGTCCAACCAATTGGTAGCCAAGTCCTATTACATTTTCTTTTGCACTTTCTCTACTATTGATTTTTATCATCACCAACCTACTAGATGTAAGCTTTACTATTTCTTGCTTAGGCTTTTGAGGCCACCCAATATGTTTCCTTGCATTCAAATTCTTGAATTTGAATTCTTGAATGCAATTTCTTGAACCACTGTTCAGAAACTGTCTTATAGAATCACAGAACCTCGAAAGTAATTCCTTTGAAGATAAATTTTCAATGGAGCTTCCATGGCATTCTGAATAACTCCAGTACTAACATATATAAATAACTTCCTAGAGAATCTGTAACCATCTAGTTGATATATAATGCATATTTGACATAAAAATTCTGAAGAATAAAACTTAACATTTTATCAGTTAAAATACAGCTATTATTAATTTTATGAAGTCACTGAGAAGAAAATCATTTTCTATAATGTTTTAGCCTGATATTTTAGTTGTCCTCATGACACACTTTTTATTTTTTATTTATTTTTTGTGGTACACAGGCCTCTCACTGTTGCTGTCTCTCCCATTGTGGAGCACAGGCTCTGGGCACGCAGGCTCAGCAGCCATGGCTCACGGGCCCAGCCACTCCGTGGCAAGTGGGATCATCGCAGACCAGGACATGAACCCGTGTCCCCTGTATCAGCAGGTGGACTCTCAACCACTGCACCACCAGGGAAGCCCCATGACACACTTTTTAAATTTTGCTGGATGTGGGGGAAACAGAGAAGCACTGAAATTCCCAAGGACTTATGAAAATTTCATAATAAAATATTTTCCCTCTTGTCAGTAATTAATTTTATGTTAACTGTTTAATTCCACATCTTTTTAGGTTTATGGCAAGATGCAGCTTTCCAACTAAGTTGAGGATTTTAACTGCAAAATTACATCCTACTTTTCTTGTATTGTGGATAATGTTGATTAAAAGTGCAATAGAGAATGAATATAATTTTGATATTTATTGTAAATAATAGAATGACCCTTATAACAGCTCTACAGAGAACCTAGCTACTTTCATGCAGAATTAATTGTACTTCAGAAAAAGTTAAAAATTATTTCAAAATGAAACATCAGAGTACAACAACTTAACAGTAAAATGTAGTGGAGATTATATGAAAAGACATTTGAAACTATTTATCTTAAGAGGGACTCCATATGGATAAATGAGTTAAATAATTTTTATTATTAGAATGAAATTTATAATGTATAAAGCTAATTACATGCTTATCACTAGAAACATTATTAGAAGTTTCTAACTATGACTTAATACTGCTATACAGGTCTTGAAGCAAGAATCTGGCTAACAGCTATGTTTATTATAAATAATAAGATCCTTGAAGAATTAAACCTTTTCCAGCCTCACGAAATTGTTCTCCAAATTATTTTATACATACGAATTCAATACTTGATCATGATGTTAAATTATATTTTGTAGAAATTGTAAGATCAGAGTAACACTAACACACCTTGAACTAGTCTCTTTGGCATCCAGACATAATGTAAATTATGTAAATTACATAATGTAAATCATCTTCAAAAATAGAGGGTCAAATTAATGAGAAGATATATAAAAATGAAATTATTATTAACCTAAAAGAGCCATTCAGACATGAATGTCTGGAAATATATGGTGAAGACTAAAATATCTAATGGAATATTTGCTAGGAAATATATTTTTACCTTCCTGTTATTTTGTTATCTGATCATTCAGCCTATCATTAGAGCATGCTCCATTACCTAATTAGACTAGTTGAAATGTGTATAGCTGATTCATTTTGCTATAAAGCAGAAACTAACACTCCATTGTAAAGCAATTATACTCCAATAAAGATGTTTTAAATAAAAAAGTCTATGATCTTGATTAAAAATGCTCAAAAAGCTTTTTAATTATCCAGAAAAAATACCAACTTAAAATTTTAGCCATGCTCAACCAGTCAAAAATAACTGAATGCTAACTGGCCAAAACCTATTGCCAAGTACACATTTTTGCAGTTTCTGAAGTGTTAATAATAGATTTTAGTGTGCTGTTAACTGCCAAGCTCAACAATAAGCACTAATCAGTATTCTGCTAAACTTTTCAGACTGAATTACATAGGACTTACCGTGAACTTCAGTGTTAATTTGACCATGTAGTAAGAGTGGTCAAATTTTAACAAGAGGGTCTCTCCATATAACAATACAATAAATCAATGACAAGAGTGCTTTAGTTCTTTCAAAACATTTTTAGATCCTTTATTTCCTTTTCTCCCATTGATGAATTTATAAAATTAAAAAATGAGATATTTTCTACTAACTAAAGGAAGAACATAATTTATAAGATAGTTAATTGATTCACCAACGTGCATATATATATATATATATATATATATTAAATATATATATAAAAAAAACAGAAACTAGGCTTCTTGACATCTGTTTTTCCAATGAGCAACAAAGCCTGAAGGGACAGAATTACGGGGCATTCTCTCAAAGGACATTTTATCATCATCATCTACAGAAACTCTCCCACTGATAGGCTCAATGTGCAACCCATATTTCTACTTATGTTAGCGTAGGGATTTCCTAAGTAATATTATCTCGCTCATCTTCCATTCTTTCTTTTTAGGACATCTGAACAGCATGACTCTGACCTCCATCCTTAACATTTCAGTAGCATCATCTGTCCTTCAAGGAACTCTACCCAGATGCTTCTGACACTCTGGAATGGTGGTCACAGTGACTCCTATATATCAATCTAGAACTTAGTAAATCCCATATTGCCCAGCAAATTATTGTTCTGGCTGACATAAGTAAGATGACTGTTGACAATACTGATTTAGAGATTTAAGACAAATAAGTTCTTATTGCCTCCCTACTTTATCTGTTAATAAATATAGCTTAAAGAATCCCATTATGACCAAGGTTAAAAACAGGCTGTTTATGATGTTAACATTATAAATGATATTTACAATAATTAAAAGCTAGAAAATACCTAAAACTCAAGGACAGAAAAATTATTAAAATATTCTGATATATGTAATACTATGCCAATTAAAATAATAATTTAAATGAATCTTTAATGATAGATAAAATCCTATAAATACACTTAGGATAAAATAGAGGACAAATTTGTACATATGTTGGAGTGAAATGAAAATATATATATAGTGCTCAGAAGAATGTCAACACATAGTAAACAATGAGTATTAAATTTTTTCCAAATTGGGTTTTTGAATATATATAAATGCATAGATGTGCCTCGATATATATGCAGAATTAGAAAATGTTTATATCTCCAAAATCTCCAAACTCTTCAATTAGCAAATAGAATGACATATATCTTTAACTCTGATGCAGCTCTGCCTTGTTTGATACAGTAATTCTCTCAACCCTTCTTGCCCAAACTCTAACTTAGTAGCTTGGCAATACAAGGAAGACTAACTGTGATACAATAAGTTCTAACATACATAATTCCAAAAATTGTAATGAAGGAACAGGAAGAAAAATAAAGAAATCTGGTAACTGGAATATAGATTTTCTCCAATATTTTTTAACATAGTATCATTAATGATAGTGGAAAGTGGAAAAAAATCTCTAGTAAAGTTAAAGAATATAGTCTAAATTTCCTATCACACATACAAATTTTCAAATTACTTTTCTTGTTTTATCTTAAAATTTCATGAAGTTATCATATGAAAAGATATTCAATATCACTAATTATTAGAGAAATGCAAATCAAAACTACAATGAGGTATCACCTCACACTGGTCAGAATAGCCATCATCCAAAAATCTACAAACAATAGATGCTGAAGTGGGTGTCAAGAAAAGAGAACCATCCTACACTGTTGGTGAGAATGTAAATTGATACAGCCACTATGAAGAGCAGTATGGAGGTTCCTTAAAAAACTAAAAATAGAGCTAACATATGATCCAGAAATCCCACTCCTGGGTATATATCCAGAAATAAAACGAAAACATAATCCAAAAAGATACATGCACCCCAATGTTCATTGCAGCACTATTTACAATAACCAGGACATGGAAGCAACCTAAACATCCATCAACAGAGGAATGGATAAAGAAGATGTGGCACATATATACTATGGAATATTACTCAGCCATGAAAAAAGAACAAAATAATGTCACTTGCAGCAACATGGATGGACCTAGAGATTGTCATATTGAGTGAAGTAAGACAGAGAAAGACAAATATCATATGATATTGCTTATAGGTGGAATCTAAAAAAAAAGGTACAAATGAACTTATTTACAAAACAGAAATAGACTCACAGATGTAGAAAATGAACTTATTGTTACTGAGGGTAAGAGAGAGAAGGGATAAACTGAGAGATTGAGATTGACATATACACACTACCATATATAAAAAAGATAACTAATAAGGACCTACTGTATAGCACAGGGAACTCTACTCAATACTCTTGTAATAACTTATATGGGAAAAGAATTTGAAAAAGAATATATATGTGTATATGTATAACTAAATCACTTTGTTGTACACCTGAAACTAACACAACCTTGTAAATCAACTATACTACAATTAAAAATCATATTTAAAAAGTACTAAAAGGGGAAGGGTGGGGTTTGGAAATCTTTGACACCAACTGGTTATTCCAGTGTCCATTTTCTATATTCTCAAATTATTAGGATTTTTATTAGTGTTAACAAATGAAAAGTTGGCATTTACAAAATTTTACTCATTTTTTTTTTATAAAAGTGCTCTACTTTTTATGTAAAAATGGAATTGACACTAAAGGGAATGTTTGTAAAAATTTCCCATTGTGTCTTCACTTAGCACAGCTGTTTTATCATTTTTGTTTACTTTCTTACAATATTTTCCACATAGTACTTATAATTGTAGTTATAATACACACATAGTTTTTATCTTACTTTTTATGCACTAGCATATCATAAATATTTTCGATGATTTTATATAATTTGAAATAAATATAACTTTTAATGATTTTTTAAAATTCCATGAAGCTTTCCTATTCTGAATCATAATATATGTATGAATGTTTTAGTATTCAAAACAATATGTGTCTTAAAAGAAAACACTTTTATGTAAAACTGACTCCTAAGAAAGATGAGTAGTGATATATTTATATATCCCCATGCCTAGAATGCCATCATGTGACCTCAATTGTAATAGTGCATTCCTTTGAGAAGCACAGAGTTCCATTTTTTTCAGACTCTATCAAAGGCATTAAAACTTTGTTTCCTCCAGATTTTCCCAGTAAAACAAGGATAGTGTCTATTGACAGTTATGGAGTAAAGCCAAATTTTTTGCATGAAAGAAATAAATAGAAATCCATTCTAGCTCATTCAAGGAGAGGGAAAATAAGAATAGGTTAAATGTTGGTAATGGAATTTGCCTTGAAGATTGTACTACATGTAAGTATGAGATGAAGCAAATTTATGAGCTCAAGAATGGGGATGTGCAATATGAAAAAACTGTCAGCAAACAATAAAACATTTATAATAAAAATATGTATAGATTTTTAGATTTTAGGTCACATTTTTAAAACTTGACTCAAGTTCTAAGATTTATTCTTTGTGTATGTGTTTATGTGTGTGTGCTTATGCAGTCTTCACTTTATACAGCAGTGTAGGACTATAAAAATAATCATGCATGCTGAAGCCATGTAAAGCAATCTTTATAATCAATGGAAAATTTGCAACTGTTCTGCAAACTTTTGCTTGCATCAGACAATCTTTTCAAAGATGTTGTATAGCAAGCAGCTTTGGAAGATAGAAACACAGTCTACTACTGAAGAAAATTTATTTACTGTTCAATATGAAAATAAGTTCTCCCTCTGGAGCAGCTGTGCATGCATAGTGTGCTAGCAGGCCCCTCAGTAACACTGGGCTTCCTAAATTCAAGTGTCTTCTGTAACACACCACACTGTGTGTACAAGCATCACCCAGTCCTCCTCTTGTTATCCTGTGGGAACTGGTGCTCAAGGAAGCAACACAACAGTGGTACTCTGGCTACTGCCATTATTGTAAGTAATACTTATTTTTTGTCACTGGGCCAGGAGACACCTGTCTTTTGCTAGAATCTATTAAGCTGTAGCAATCTAACTTCTTGGCTTGCAAGTAAGGTAAAAATCTCAGAGCCTTTGCAGTTCTTAACAAACCATCATAATTCTTTGAATAAATCAAATATGTAAACAGAAGTTGAAACTACATAGAGAAATTTCTACAAACAAATTCATGTATAAAGGAGCAAAAACCCTAAATAAATATCACCAAACAGATTTCAGATTAATTCCATTCTTATTATAAAATAATGTACTGAATTTAAGTCATGGGTATTCTGGAAATGTAACTGGAGTAAAATTATATTTGGTATAATCATATAAATAATCCCCCCAAATGTTTATAAAATTTGGCATCAGTTACCTATTCAAAATATTAAGACAAAATATATAATACCTTTCTGAACATATATTAAGATAAATACCTATACTGCACAGATAGAATATTTAAGTGAAATAGTAAGTAATTAAACAACTAAAGAAGAAATTGTTAGAAAATTTCCATTGAGGTCATAAATAGGACCAGGATTCTAACTATTGTTTATATTATTCAAAACATTAAGATTTAGAAAACAATTACAAGATAATACGAGAGATAGTGGCCAAGATTGCGGAGATGGAAGACCCTGAGCTTGCCTCCTTCCATGAGCACACAAAATTTTGCATGCTATGAGACCTAGCACAGAGACAGTAATTTGAAAATAGCCTGGGTCAGACACACTTGCTGATCTTGGAGAGCCTCCTGAAGAGTCAGGAGGCAATGGGAGTCACCCTGGGGACTCAGATACTAGTGGCAGATATATTGGGGAGCTCATCTTACCATAAGGACTCTGGTGTTGGAAAATAATATTTTGGAGCCTTTCCTCTAGCTTATTAGAGCCAGGACCTGGCCCTACACACTGGCTGGTCAGTACCAGTCCTGGGAACCCCCAGGCCAAGCACCACATAAATAACAATATAGCCCCACCAGCAGGCCAGCAGCATCCATAGGCACAAGACCTCCAGCAACCCCAGGAGCCAGCCCTGCCCACCATCAGGCAGGGAACCAGCCCTGGGACCCTCAGACCCCCCCAGTCACTGACCACAGAACCCAGCTCACACTAGTAGGCCAGCACTGCCCTGACACCTCCCTGGCCCCCTGCAGCCAGGCATGCTAGGACCTGACCCAAACCACTAGTGGGCTGATACCAGGACCAGTACTTCCAGACCATGTAGCTAGCCATATGGGAACAAGCCTCACCCACCAACAGCCAACAGCCTCTACACAAGGCAGGGCCCAACATCCATCTGGGCCAAGCTCCATCCAAAACTACAAGCACACTCACAGAAGTTTGCCCACCACAACAGAAAGGCCAACTCAGCCCACATAGGAGAAACACATAGAGCATATAGCTTTGGTTAACAGAGGGGTGTGTGCTGCTCAGCCCTATAGGACATCTTTTACATAAGGCTGCTTCTCCAAGATCAAGAAACATAACTGGCCTACCTAATACATAGTAATAAAAATAGATAATCAGACAAAATGAGATGACAGAGGAACACTTTCAAAACAAAGAATCAAGGTAAAACCTCAGAAGAAGAGCTATACAAAGTGGACATAAGCAATCTACCCAATAAAGAGTTCAAGGTAATGATCATAAAGATGCTCAACAAACTCAGGGAAAAAATGGATGAACACAGTGAGAAGTTTAAGAAACAGTTAGGAACAAAAGAGCCAAACATTAACTGAAATAAAAATACTCTAGAAGGAACCAACAGTGAATTAGATGATAAAGAAGAATGCATCAGCAAACTGGAGCACAGTATAGGAAAAAATCACTCAAGCTGAACAGAAAAAAAAAGAAAAAAAATTGAGGATACTTTAAAAGACCAATGAGACAACATCAATCATACTAACATCTGCATGCTACAGGTTCAAAAAGCAGAAGAGACAGAGAAAGTGGCAGAGAATATATTTGAAGACATAAAGGCTGAAAACTTCCATAACCTGGGAAAAGAAATAGACCTCCAGGTCCAGGAAGTACAAAGAGTCCTAAGCAAGGTCAACCAAAGAGGTCCAAACCAAGTCACACTGTAATTAAAATGGCAAAACTTAAAGACAAAAAAGAATATTAAAAGCAGCAAGGGCAAAGCAACAAGTTATGTACAAGGGAAGTCCCATAAGGCAATCAGCTGACTTTTCAGCAGAAACATTGGAGGCCAGAGGGAGTGACATAAACTATTTAAAGTGATGAAAGGGGAAAACCTACAACCAAGAACACTCTACCCAGAAAGGTACCATTCAGATTTGAAAGAGAGATAAAGATTTTTACAGGCAAGCAAGAGTTTAGCACCACTAAACTGGCATTGTAAAAAATGTTAAAGGGACTTCTTAAGCAGGAAAGAAAAGGCCACAACTAGAAAATTAAAATTTTAAAAAGAAAAATACCACTGATAAAAGCAAATATACAGTAAACATAGTATATCAACCACCTTTAAAGCCAATAGGAAGGTTAAAAAACAAAAGTAGTAAAATCATTAATATGCATAATAAGTACTTAAGGGATATATGGAACAAAAAAAATTTTTAATATGTTTTCAAAAATATTAAACAAGGGGAGATAAAAATTCAGGGTTGCTAAAATGTGTTTGAGCTTAAAAGGTCAACTTAAAATAATCATGCATATAAATAGGTTGCTATATATATAAACCTCATGGTAACCACAAACCAAAAATCTACAATAGATACACACACACACACACACACACACACAGAAAAGGAACACAAATGTAACACTAAAGACAGTTATCAATTCTCAAGGAAAGAGAGCAAAAGAAGGAGAAGAAAGGAACAAAAAAGAACTACAAAAAAAAACCCAAACAACTAACAAGATGACAATAAGTACCTACCTTTCACTAGTAGCTTTAAATATAAATGGAATAAATTCTCCAATAAAAAGACATAGCGTGACTGAATGGATACAAAAATGAGACCTCTATATACGCTGCCTACAAGAGACTCATTTCAGATGTAAAGACATACACAAACTAAAAATGAGAGGATGGAGAAAGGTATTCCATGCAAATGGAAACAAAAAGAAAACAATGCTTATATTAGATGAAATAGATTTTAAAACAAAGACTGTAACAGGAGACAAAGAGGGACATTACATAATGATCAAGAGTTCAACCCAATTAGAAGATATAATAATTGGTAATGTATATATATGCCCCAAAAAGGAGCACTTAAATTCATAAAGCAAATATTAAAAAATATAAAGAGAGAAAGTGACAGTAACACAAAAATAGTAGGAAATTTTAACACCCCACATAAATCAATGGACAGATCATTCAGAAAGAAAGATCAATAAGGAAAGACTAGCCTTAAATGACACATTAGACCAGTTGGACTTAATAGGTATGTATAGAACATTCCATCCAAAAGCAGCAGAATACACTTTTCTTTCAAGTCCACACAGAACATCCTCCAGGATAGTTCACATGGTAGGCCAAAAAACAAGTCTCAGTAGATTCAATATCGAAATCATATCAAGCATCTTTCCCAACCACAACACTATGAGATTAGAAGTTCACTATAAGGAAAGAAAATGCAAAAAGCCAAAACACATGGAAACTAAACAATATGCTACTAAACAATCGATGGGTCCCTGAAGAAATTAAGAGGAAATCAAAAAATACCTGGAGACAGATAAGCAACAAGGATTTACTATATAGCACTGGGAATTCTATCCAATATATTATGTTAATCTGTAATGGAATATAGTCTGCAAAACAACAAAAAAGAATCACTATGCTGTATTCCTGAAAATAATGGAATATTGTAAATCAACTATACTTCAATTAAAAATGAAAATTCTGTAAAACAAATATAAAATAAAATGTTTCTTGAGATCAAAGTTAAGAAAATATCATTTTTCTTAAGAATGCATTGTCTAAAATACTTACCACTCTTGTATGCACAGGTGCTGCTTAATAAATAATGTTCTAGTACCATGAAAATAAACTTGGAGACAAACTAAAACAGAAACACAATATTCCAAAATCTATGGGATGCAGTAAAAGCAGTTCTAAGTGGGGAGTTTACAGTAATAAAGTCCTAATTCAGGAAACAAAAAATATCTCAAATGAGCAGCCTAAAGGAACTAAAACTAAAAAAGATGAATGAACAAACAGAAAGTTAGTAGATGGAAGGAAATAATAACGATCAGAGCAGAAATAAATGAAATAGAGAATAAAAATATAGAAAATATCACTGAAAACTAAGAGCTAAACTGAAAAGATAAGCAAAATTGATAAACCTTCAGCCAGATGCAACAAAAAGAGAAAGAGAGGGAGAGAGGACCCAAATAAATACATCAGAGATGAAAAAGGAGAAGTTACAAAAAACACCACAGAATATAAAGGATCATAGAGATTACCACGAACAATTATATGCCAATAAAATCAACAACTTAGAAATGGACAAATTCCTAGAAATAAACAATCTCCCAAGTCTGAACCAGAAAGAAATAGGGAATATAAACAAACCAATTACCAGTAATAAAATTGAATTGGTAATTTAAAAACACCCATAAAAACGAAAGTTCACTTCAAAAGCTTCACAGGTAAATTCTACCAAATATTTAAAGAACAGTTAACACCTATCCTTCTCAAGTCATTCCAAAAAATTCAGAGGAAGGAATGATTCTGAACTCATTCTGTGAGACCCCATCATCCTGATATCAAAACCAGGTAAAGACACCACAAAAGAAGAATATTAAAGACCAACATCACCAATAAGCAACAATGCAAAAAATCCTAGCAAACATCTTTCAATAATACATTAAAAAGATCACACACCATGATTAAGTGGGATTTATCACACTGACAAAATGATTATTCAACATTCACGGACCAGTCAATGTGCTATATTATGTGAACAAATTGAAGAATGAAAATTATACAATTATCTCAGTAGCTGCAGATAAATCTTTTGACAAAATTCAACATCCATTTATGATAAAAAGAAACCTCTCAACAAAGTGGGTATAGAGGGAACATAACTCAGCCCAATAAAGGCCATGTATGACCAATCTACAGCCAAAATCATATGCAATGATGAAAAGCTGAAAGTACTTCCTATAAGATCAGGAACAAGACAAGGATACCCACTCAACATTTTTATTCAACATAGTAGTCAGACAAGAAAAAGAAATGAAAGGAATCCAAATTGGAAAGGAAGAAGTAAAACTGTCACTGTTTGCAAATGACATGAAACCATACATAGAAAACCTCAAAGACACCACCAAAAAACTATCAGAAATCATCAATGAATTTGGTAAACTGGCAGGATACAAAATTAATATAAAGAATTCTGTTACATTTCTATACACAAACAAGGAACAATCAAAAGAGAAATTAAGGAAACAATCCCATTTATAATAGCATCAAAGATAATAAAATACCTAGGAATAAATCTAAGGAGGTGAAATACCTGTACTTGGAAAACTATAGGACACTGATGAAAGAAATTGAAGATGACACAAACAAATGGAAAGATATACTGTGTTCATGGATTAAAAGAATTAATATTGTGAGAATAACCATATTATGCAAGGCAATCTACAGATTCAATGCAATCCCTATCAAAATACCCATGACATTTTTCATAGAACTCGAACAAATAATTCTAAATTTTGTATGGGAACACAAAAGACCCTGAAAAGCCAAAACAATCTTGAGAAAGAAGTACAAACTAGAGGTATCACACTCCCTGATTTCAAACTACACTACAAATCTACAGTCATCAAAACAGTATGATACTGACACAAAAACCAACACAGATCAATGGAACAGAATAGAGAGCCTAGAAATGATCACACACTTATATTGTCAATTAATCTACAACAAAAGAGGCAAAAATATACAATGGGGAAAGACAGCCTCTTCAATAAATTGTGCTGTGAAAAACTGGACAGCTACATGCAAAAGAATCAAACTGGACCACTTTATCACACTATTTGCAAAAATAAATCAAAATTGATTAAAGACTTAAATATGAGACCTGAATCCATAAAACTTCTAGAAGAAAACATAGGAAGTACACTCTTTGACATCAGTCTTAGCAATATTTTTTCGGTTCTGCCTCCTCAGGCAACAACAAAAAAGGCAAAAATAAACAAATGGGACTAAATCAAACTGAAAATCTTTTGCACAATAAAGGAAACTATCTACAAATCGAAAAGGCTGCCTTCTGAATAAGAGAAAATATTTGCAAAACCTGATAAGTGGTAAATATCCCAAATACATAAAGAGTTCATACAACTCACCATCTGAAAAACAAAAACCCAATTTAAAAATGGGTAGAGAGCTTGAATATACATTTCTCCAAAGAAGTTGTACAGATGGCAAACAGGCACATGGAAAGATGCTCAACATCATTAATAATTAGGGAAATAAATTAAAAGCACAATGAGCTATCACCTCTGGCCTGTCAGACTGATTATTACCAAAAAGACAATAGATAACAAGTGTTAGCAGGGATGTGAAAAAAAGGGAACTTTCCTGTACTTTTTTGGGGGATGTATAATCATACAACCACTATAGAAAACAGCATGGAGGTTCCTCAAAAAAATTAAAAATAGAACTACCATAAATCCAGTCATTCCACTCCTGACTAGCCAAAGAAAATGAAAACACTAATTTGAAAAGATATATGCTCCCCTGTGTTCATTGAAGCATTATTTATAATAGCTACAATATAGAAGCAACCTAAGTACCCCTCAATAGATGAATGGATAAAGAAGATAAGACATATAAATATAAATGGGAATATTACTTATCCATAAAAAATAAAGAAATCTGCCATTTGTGACAATATGTCTGAACATAATGACTATTATGTTTAGTGAAATAAGTCAGAGAAAAACACACATGATTTCATTTATATGTGGAATCTCAAAAAAAACCACAAATGAACAAACATAATAAAATAGAATCATAGATTCAAAGAACAAATATGTTATTGCCCAAGGGGAGGAGGGTGGGTGGATGAGAGAAAAGATGAGTGAGTTTAAGAGGTACCAACTTCCAGCTACAAAATAAGTTAGTCACTGGTATGAAATGTGGAGTGGGGAATATAAGTCAATAATAATATTATATCTTTGTATGGTGACAGATGGTAACAAGAGTTATCATGGTAATCATTTTATAATGTATATAAATATTGAATCACTGTGTTGTGCACCAGGAACTAACATAGTGTTGTAGGTCAGTTATACTTTAATAACAAATTCAGAGAAAAGGAGGTCATATTTGTGGTTACCAGAGTCCAGGGTATAGAGGAGGGGAAATTGGATAAGGTGGTTAAAAGGTACAAACTCTCAGTTATGAGATAAATAAGTACTAGGAATATAATGTACAACATGATTAATATAAAAATATTTTTTCTTTTTCTTTTATTTTTGATTTATATAAGGTGATGGGTATCCACTAAACTTATTGTGGTAATCATTTCAAGACATATATGTAAGTCAAATCATTTTGATATATACCTTAAATTTATATTGCACTGTATGTGAAGTATATCTCAAGAAAACTGAAGGAAAAAAAGAGAGAAAGCAATTACCAAAAAGAACTTTATGTGTTGAAAAAGATGAGAAAATTTTGCATTATTTGAAAAGATTACATAGCTGTAGACACAAAAACTATTATTATTTTTGAATTTAATCAAAATTTTTAAAATATTATAATATATTTTGAACTAGAAGGTAAAGTAATAGAAGACCTTCCTCCCTCCCAAAAACAGTTGAAACTGAAGAGTAATCAGAATCCAGATTCAGCCAGTTGCTAAGACTTAATATAAAACTAAAATAAAATAGTCACTCCACTGTATACTTCTTTGCATTTGAATTGGCAGTCATTCCTAAATTTATTAGTTTCATAATTTCATATTATTATATAAATTGGACTTTTTCTTTGTTAACTTCTTTTGTGTTCTCATTTTTAGTTAATAATGTTGATCATTTATTTTAGGATATTTAAAAAAATCACAAAATGCATACAAAAGAAAATTGAAATCAGCCATGATTCCATTATGCAAAGAAACATTTATTTTTTAATCATTACAAAAGCACTGCATTTGACATGAAAATGAGTATCTACAGATAACTCAAAAAATGAAATAAATTTAAATTCTCCCACAAGCATGTCTCTTAGAGATAACTAGCATTAACATTTTCATAAACTTATTTCCACTTATTTTTCCATACATATATATTAAATGGCAAGATTCCTCTTATAAATTGAATTTTTCACTTAACTGTATATCATAAACATCTCTCTATGCCAATGGATATTTATCTACACTACCACTTTTAGCTGGAGGAAAAGAGTTGCATTTTATTAATACACTATAACTTAACACCTATTTATAGACATTAATGTGTTTCCTCTCGACATTTTAATAAAATAAATAAGGCTATAGTGACTCTTTTTAAGACCCAGGAGACATACTGACTAGGTTTTATAATCTAAGCTCCTGACTTCAAAACTTATTTCAAGGACAAATAATCATTTGTGATCATTGCTTATATTACATTCAATCAAAGTATCTTGTTCAGGACCTTAAGCGTCACTGTTCATACACTGTCCCCTCAGAGAGTTCAACAACTCATCCTGCAACAACAGGAGGAGGAGAGAGTTAGCTCTAGTCCAACCACAGACTGCACTCCTAATCTACAGAGTCTAAACAATGGTAAAATATGGATGTCATGGATTAATGTTCTGTGGCCTGTTTTCACCTGCCCTTGGTCAAAAGTGGGGACTAACAACGAGAACAGGGGTCCCTGACATCTGGGAACTGCTCTGGTACTGTCAAAAAGGCCTTGGTTTTCTCCTGTTGAACATAAACAATTTTACAGAAATCAACATCATAAAAAGGAACATGTGACCATATGACTGTGATGGATCAAGACAAAAACAAGACAAAATTCTATAATATGTCTAAACAAGAACAAAAATCTGAACACAGTCCAAACAACAAAATGACCCATATATTTCCCTATCCTGACTAATGAGTGACTGCTCTGTCTTTCACCAGTTACAGTTTGGCCTCATTCTAGCTTTCCCTCCTTCTAGATAAGATTTGCATAATCAATCATAGAATTAACACCACTTCCTGACAGCATCCAATCCAGAACAAAGCCCTGCTCCCTTGAATCCTCCTGAAAATCACCCAAATCAGGATAATAAGCTCAAATCCTGTAAATCTTTTTAATACTCTCACTGAAATGCCCCTTGGTTCCCCATAATGTGAGCTTTTCCTCCTTACAGTAAGTTATGATCCCAAATTATTCAACCACCGGAGTCATTGGAGAGCATTGACACTTTAAAAACACTTAGAACACTTTCTAGCACATGGTAAGTGCTTAATAAATGTGAGCTGTTATCATTATAAGAGACAGCTTATTGTTAGGTAAAATATATGGATTTAGAAATCAGACCTCATTCTGCACTGTCTTGGCCAAATCCCAGATTTCTCTAAACCTCAGTTTCTTCATCTGTAATGTTAGTTACTGAAACACTTTCCTGCAGAAAGATGAGTATTGTTAGATGAAGTACTCATTTAATGTTAATTTCCTTCCTGTCTTCCCATTTATTCCACAAAATGTATACCCCATTTCCAAAACAGTAAGTGCATTCTCAGTGAAACAATCCACTTCTTTTCAATTCTCTCACAGATACCTACAACAAGCAGAAACAAAGACATTAACAAAGACATAAACACTTTAAATAAGGAGATTGGTCATGAAGAACCAGTTCCCCCCCCCCCCCCATACAAGAACCTCCTGCTGCAAACTCTTAAGCAGAGGGTAAAGGAATGAAAGAGTGTGTCACAGAATGCAAGTTCATGTGTCTGATGCACACTAAGGCCAAACACTACTGAAATGTCAGAGTTTGGGCAGAGAAAAGTTTGCTGCAGGGACATGCAAGGACATAGGTGGCTCATGACCAAAAAACCCAGAACTTCCTGAAGGGTTTCAGCAAAGCATTTTTAAAGGTCAGGTGAGGGAGGGGGGTTTCAGGGTTTGTGATCAGCTTGTGCACAATTCTCTGATTGGTTGATGATGAGGTAACAAGGATTAACATTATCAATCCGTAGGCTCCAGGAGGCCTGGGGGCTGTGTGCTCATGGTCATCAAATACTTAACATCTTCCATTTGGTGGGGGGTTTTCCACATCTGTAAAACAACTCAGGAAATGTACATCAGATACTGTTATCTAGATACTTCAGAGAGGAGCTAAAGCAGAGGATATGGGGGAAGGGCCTGCTCTCGGAAGGCCCCAGAGGGTCCGTTACAAGTGAAGGTGTAACTTTGCTCCTTGACCAAGATAGAAGTGAGCAGAACAAAGTGGAAATATTTCTTAGAGACTGGACAACAATTTATACGCAACAATTCCTACACATATTTAACACATTGATGTCCTAAAATTTCAACTTACATAACCTTCAATAACCATTTACTGTGTAAATAATGCAACACTTGAATATAAATACTTGTTATTAGTGTCCTTTACTAACTAAGGACATTTGGCATGAAACAGATATTCATACAACATTTTTCCTCTTTTTTGAACACAGTTTCACCATAGAGGAAATAAAAGAAAAAAAAGAAAGAAAACCTTTTTTTAAAGGTGTTTTCTTCCCATCAATAATTGAATAAGAGAATAGAGGGAGCCAAAAAAAAAAAAAAAAAAAGACAAGGACAATAGGCCATATTCAAATTAAATACAAAAATAGAAGTGTGCCTACTGAAACTAAAATTCAGTGACCATATTCCATGAGCACTTCAATTTTCTTGCTTCAAATATCTTTAGGTTATCTAAACATATTAAAATGTTTTTAGTTTTTTTTTTTTTTAAGAGACTGACAGTCTTCTCCATTAGGAAAAAGAAAACAAACTCAGATTAAAGGGTTAACACAAAAAAGCAATAGAGTGAAGGAAATCATGTCTGATGGAAATCAAGTGTCAGTATAATGTAAAACACCTTATCTGTTTAATTTTGACTTTTTTTCCTCTTGGTTACTTAACGGAACACTTCACAGAACTTTTGTAACCAAACTCAGGTTTGGCTGTTCACCACTCATATGCAAACAATTCAAGAGGCAAGTGTCAGTAGAAAGGAAAGGTGCTTTCATCAGAAAGCCAGCAATATGGGGAGATGGTGGACTTGTGTCCAGAGACCAACTCTGAAGTTTCTGCTCAGCCATGACAGTTTTTAAAGGGAAAAATGGGCAGGGGTTGCGTGGGGGGGAAGAATCTCAGTGAATCATCCAGGCAGGAGGTTGGGTTCTGCATCATTCTCCTTGCGTGCAAACTGGCTAACTCTCTCTTCAGATGTTATTTTGTCTTCAGATCTGCCTGCAGGATTGCTAAGGGGGATGTTGGGGGTAGAGAACTAGTCATTTTTTAACTGCTTACTTCTACATTCTTACTTCTTTTATCTAGGAAAAGAATCAACAGCTTAGACAAGGCATGGTGTGGACTCAGGAGAGCATAAGTCAGGAGTTAGTTTCAACTGCTTAATGATCTCTTTCCTATAATTAGCTCTTTTTTAAGGTTAGGGGGAACAGAAATGGGCAAACAGGAAAAGGGGGCAAAAAGCTTCTTTCACTTTAACCTCATAATTTATATTACCTCAACTTCTGATGAAAGTAACCAAATAAAATATGAATTTATGGATTTAATATTTATGGATCTACTAATATCATGAGATAATCAGGAAATAGAAAATAAATGTAACTGAGGAGCAATTTTATTGAAATTTATTGATATGTTTTCACTCATCTGGCATTTTGTAATTTCTGGAAACCTTTTTTGGTCCTTAAATTCTAACATACGTAAATATATATTCCAATTTATATGCATATTCAGTTGTGTATTCTAGCTGTCTCATACAATATATTCACATCAATTTAAAATTCATCCTTTATTTACATAATACTTAAATGTAGATTTTGTAATATCTCTTTTACTTGTTCATAATTGTTAAATTATTATCTCCTTCAAATTGGTTATTGAGTTTACAGTCACTGTTCTTTTTACTAATTTTCAAACACATAGTGAATGTTCTACTGGTCTCACCATATGTGGACAGAATTGAACTTTTAAAAAAAGTACTGTTTAAACTTTGGTATTAGTGGTTAGTGATTATTAGTCTGTTACTCTGATTGTAGTTTGGGAGGACTGTTCTCTAAGGAGTACGTAAATGGGAAAAATTATTTAATCTTTAATGTGGGTTATTGAATCTCAGTAGCCAGACCAGCTGTTCAAGAAGTCTACAGTTCTATGTTTTGTATAACAGTATTATTTTGGACTCTGGGAATCCATTCCATCTATCTAATGGGAGGTAAAAATAACTTCAGTTTTTCCTGTTTCTCCTTCCTCCTCCTGGAATTGACCAGGAAAATGATTAGGAACTTAGGGGTGACCCTCAACTTGACTAAACTTTAGATAAGCTTCTTCCTGACACTAGGCCCCTTCCCTCCATTTTATTAGAGCAATTACTATAGAAAATTTGTAATTATAAAATTCTTTCTCTACCTCTTTGAGATGCAAATCTTTTTAAAAGATTTTTGGCAGTTATATAATCCAGGAATGTCTTTCTCAAGGATCTGGGAGCCATCTCTTTTAAATCAGGAATGATAATACACCTATCTTCCAGTCTCTGTGATAGAGTAAGTGTTTAAATTCATTGGGAGCCAGTTAGCAGGCACAGATGTCCTAACTGTAGAGAAAAACATTGCAAACTCAGGAATAACACAATGTGCTCAACACACCCCACTGACCAACTTTCCCACTAATGCCCTCCAGTATTTTTCCACTAGTTCACCCCAGCACTTAAAAACCTTCCCACCTTTAATTCTTATAGACCTTCAGACACCAAAACTTTCCATTCATCCTTGAAATTAACTTGTCCTAAACAACTCGTTCAGGAACTCACCTACACATGGCTAAATTATTTTAATATTCTCCTCACTAGAATGTCCTTGGATCAGATCTGCAAGCAACAGAAAACAAATCTGGTCAATTTAGACAAAAGTTGCATTCGTTGAAAGGGTAGTCAAAACATCACCAGAGAGTCCCAAACTGTGGTTGGAGGCTAAACAGCCAGGAGCTACAGCATAATGTTGCGAGAATTGCTGATATTCTTTCTTCTGTTAGGCATTGATGCTGTTCCTAGCCCTGCCAATTCCACTGACTCTGATCCTGGCATATTGCTATCTCTGCTTTTTCTGGAAACAGGAAGTAGCTCCTTCTGCTCCTGATGCTTCTGTGGATACTACTGACTGCCACCCATCCTCAGACTGAATCCCAGGTGGACCTGACTTCTTCACAATACCCTTGTAAACATGTGCTCATTCCCTAGTGGCAGAGGATCCTAGAACAGTGAGTATTTTTGCATTCTATAGTGAGAGATGAGCTCTGCCACATAAGCTGGAAAATTCCAAAATTACTGGGAAGTGTTTCACATGCTGGGCCCTAAAATAATGACAAAACCCCACATAAGGGGCTTCCCTGGTGGCGTAGTTGTTGAGAGTCCACCTGCCGGTGCAGGGGACACGGGTTCGTGCCCCGGTCCAGGAAGATCCCACATGCCGTGGAGCGGCTGTGCCCATGAGCTATGGCTACTGAGCCTGCACGTCTGGAGCCTGTGCTCTGCAACGGGAGAGGCCACAACAGTGAGAGGCCCGTGTATCACAAAAAAAAAAACAAACAAAAAAAACCACATAATATCCCTTTTCTATCTACTTTATGTAAAAATTTAACATTGCTTCTATTATCTTGCCATGAACTTGCTTTCAGAAATCCACTGGTTGCAACAACATGGATGAAACTGGAGAATACTGTGCTATGTGAAATAAGCCAGACACAGAAGGACAAATACTACATGATATCACTTACATGAGGAATCTAAAACAGTCAAATTCACAGAAGCAGAGAGTAGAATACTGGATGCCAGAGAGAGGAGGAAGAAACAGGGTGTATTAGTCAAAGGATAAAAAGTTTCAATTATATAAGTTCTAGATATTTATTGTATAGCATTGAGCCTATAATAAACAATAATGTGCTGCATACTTAAAAATTTGCTAAGAGGGTAGATCTTATGTTAAATGTTTTTATCACATACAAAAAAGAAATAATACTACTAATAAATAAAGAGAGTGGGAGGAAACTTTTGATGGTGATGGATATGTTTATAGCATAAATGTGGTTTCGCAAGTGTATACTTATCTCCACACTCATCAAGGATTATACAATAAATATGTGCAAATTTTTGTATGTCAACCATACCTCAATAAAGGTATTGAGGTATGGTTAACATACAAAAAATTTCCACTGGTTCTTAGTAACCAAATGAGACTAATATCCTAAACTGGGCATCTATGCTCTTCTATTATTAGGCCACACTGCAACTACCTAACCTCGCTTCTCTTAATACTCAATATAAATCCTGACTTTTATTGTTCCTGGAACATAAATTCCAAGACCAAGCTTTTGTACATGCTATACCCTATGCCTGAAAGTCCCTTTCCTCAATGTCTCTGTAGAAATTAGGGATGGTAAACATTATTCAACTCTAATGATATCTGTGATAAAATGTAGGGTCTTCCTGAAACACTTTATTGAGAATGATTAATGCTGCTTCCAGGTTCAGTGAGAGCATGACTGATTAATGATGTGTGCCATGTCTGAAGGACAAATAAGTGATACACTCATACAAGATCTCTGCCCTCCCTGGTCTAAGTATACTCAACTTTCATAACTCTTTTCAAATAACCTCCTCTATTAAGCCTTGACCATCTATTATATCTCACCATGACCAATCTATTTTAAAATAGATATTCCTTATATTTTATACCCATTTTGAGAAATTTTTTATCTCTTTTCACAGTATCATGAACATATATCTGCATATATCTTGTTTCCTAGACAGTAAGCTCCTAAAGGCTAGAACTCTTCTTTTCTTCTTCTGCACATCAGCCCATTGATCTGTACTCTGTCCTCAGCAGATGGTCAAAAAGTTTATTTATTGAAGGAGCTACTACCACTGTGAACCTGTCTCAGGTTTCATCTTCCTCTTTAAGATTTTGGGCTCTCATATTCTCCACAATGACTTGTATGGTGTTTTATGTTCTTGCTGAACAAGCCTGGCTTCTCAATTTCCTAACATATACCTGGCAATAATGCTGGTAGGTAAATTAGCTCAGTATCCCAAGTGGATTCCCTAAGGTTCCTTGGATCCCAGCAGCAGCTACAAATGCATTGTGCTTCATTCCTTTGACAAGCTCATTATGCTCCATTGTCACCTGTTCTCACACTGTGTGCTTCAGGCTGTTGTAACATCACACCAGCCTCTGCTACCTCAGGCTAGTCCTGCATTCCAATATGACTACTGTACCCCTGCCTCCCCCTGGCCTGAATGAGCAAGAGAGCCCTAATCAACTACTGCTGTAACCCCCTCCAGTCTGGGTGGGGAAGAGACTTCTGAGGGCAGTCTACACGGAAAGGCAGGGCCAAAATGAAAGCTGAACCCCAGGAGCTGTGCGAACAAAGAAGAGAAAGGGAAATTTCTCCACACAGCCTCAGGAGCAGCAAATTAAATCCCCTCAATCAACTTGATAAACCATCTGAAGAATACCTGAATAGACAACGAATGTTCCCAAAATTGAGACGGTTGATTTGGGGAGCAACTGTAGACTTGGGTTTTGCTTTCTGCATCTAATTTGTTTATGGTTTTATGTTTACATTAGTATAGTATTTAGTTCTTATCATTGGTAGATTTGTTTATTGGTTTGGTTGCTTTCTTCATATATATATATATATATATATATATATATATATATATATATTTATTTATTTATTTATTTATTTATCCTTTTTCTCTTTTTGTGAGTGTGTATGTGTATGCTTCTTGGTGTGATTTTGTCTGTATAGGTTTGCTTTTACCATTTGTCCTAGGTAAAAGGACAAATGTTTTTACCATTTGTCCTGTCTGTTCATTTTTCCTTTTTGTATTCTTTTTTTGTTTGTTTTGTTCTCTCTTCCTTTTCTTCTGAGCTGTGGGTTTGGCAGGTTCTTGGTGCTCCGGCAGAGTGTTGGGTCCCTCCAAGGTGGGAGGGCTGAGTCCAGGACATTGGACCACCAGAAACCTCCCTGTCCCATGTATCATCAGAAAGAGCTCTCCCAGAGATCTCCATCTCAACACTAAGGCACAGCTCCAAATAATGGCCAGAAAGCTCCAGAGCTTGACGTCCCATGCCAAACAACTAGCAAGACAGGAATACAACCACACCCATTAGCAGAGAGGCTGCCTAAAGTCATACTAAGTTCACAGACACTCCAAAACACACCACTGGATGCGGCTCTGCTCACCAGAAGGACAAGATACAGCACCACCCATTAGAACACAGGCACCAGTCACCTCCACCAGGAAGCCTACACAAGCCACTGAACCAACTTCACACACTGGTGGCAGATACCAAAAATAATGGGAACTACAAACCTGCAGTCTGTGAAAAGGAGACCCCAAACACAGTTAGTTTAACAAAATGAGAAAACAGAGAAATATGCAGCAGATGAAGGAGCAAGGAAAAAACCCACCAGAAAAAACAAATGAAGAGGAAATAAGAAGTCTATCTGAAAAAGAATTCAGAGTAATGATAGTAAAGATGACCAAAATCTCAGAAATAGAATGGAGAAAATACAAAAAACATTTAACAAGGACGTAGAACTAAAGAGCAAACAAACAATGATGTACAACACAATAAATGAAATTAAAAATTCTCTAGAAGGAACCAATAGCAGATTAACTGAGGCTGAAGAATGGATGAGTCACCTGGAAGATAAAATAGTGGAAATAACTGCTGCAGAGCAGAATAAAGAAAAAAGAATGAAAAGAATTGAGAACAGCTTCAGAGACCTCTGGGACAACATTAAACACCCAACATTTGAATTATAGGGGTCCCAGAAGAAGAAGAAAAAAAAAAGGGACTGAGAAAATATTTGAAGAAATTATAGTTGAAAACTTCCCTAACATGGGAAAGGAAATAATCAAGTCCAGGAAGCACAGACAGTCCCATACAGGATAAATCCAAGGAGAAACACATCAAAACACATATTAATCAAAGTAACAAAAATTAAATTCAAGGTAAAAATATTAAAAGCAGCAAGGAAAAATAACAAATAACAACATACAAGGGAAAATAATAAACAAGGGAAACCGCATAAGGTTAACAGCTGATCTTTCAGCAGAAACTCTGCAAGCTAGAAGGGAGTGACAGGACATATTTAAAATGAAAACCTACAACCAAGATTGCACTACAAAGCAAGGATCTCATTCAGATTTGATGGAGAAATTAAAAACCTTACAGACAAGCAAAAGTTAACGGAATTCAGCACCACAAAACCAGATTTACAACAAATACTAAAGGAACTTCTCTAGTCAGGAAACACAACAGAAGAAAAAGACCTACAAAAACAAATCCAAAACAATTAAGAAAATGGAAATAGGAGCATACGTATTGATAATTATCTTTAATGTAAACGGATTAAACACTCCAACCAAAAGACACAGACTGGCTGAATGGATACAAAAACAAGACCCATATATATGCCGTCTACAAGAGACCCACTTCAGACCTAGGGACACATACAGACTGAAAGTGAGGGGATGGAAAAATATATTCCATGCAAATGGAAATCAAAAGAAAGCTGGAGTAGTAATACTCATATCACAAAAAACAGACTTTAAAATAAAGACTCTTGGAGAGGGCGGGCTGCCCGCTGGCGGCCCACCGTCTGTCGCGGTGCCAGGGACACTCCTGCTGCCTCCGCTTCATCTCTCCTGGTCCCCGGGAGAGTGGGCAGGGCTGTCTCAGGGCTTCCGTGGGCCCAGCCTCTCCCACTTCAGGAGGAAAACACAGGGTAAGCCACAAGCACCCGCCGCCCCCGGAGACCTACGGAGACCCCTGCTGTGCAGGCGCTAAAGACGAGCTCGGGCAGGACCCCGGTGCGTCATGCCTGTTGCCGTCCATGTCCAGAGTGATGTCTCACGCCTGCCCGCTGGGCGCCCCGAGCCCCCCGCCCCAGGCCGTAGGGGCCCCACCCTGAGGGGTGTAGGCGACAGCCGGCCCAGGATGAGCGAAGCAGCCATCACGGGGCCTCGCCGCGGCCTCTAGCGCCCCAGCCCCAGGGAATGCAATGGTCCCCAGCCCCTGGCGCTTCTCCATGTCTAAGCTGGGCCTCCTCGCTCGCCTGCTCCATGGCCACAACGCTCCTGAGCCACGCCGGCCAGGCGCCCCTCATGGCGGCCAAGTAGTTCAAGGAGTTCCCCTTGAACCTGAAGACAGTGTTGGAGCAGGCCAAGCCTGGCAGCGGGGGAGGCGGCAAATTGAGCAAGAACTCAGAGGCGGGTGGCACGGGGCCTGCCCTGGGCAAGGGACGAAAGAACTCGGCGGCTGAGCTGGGGAGCGCCAGGCCGTGGTTGGCCCCCTCAAGGATAGCCGGCTATCCCAAGACAGCCTGCAGGGTCTGATTCAGGGTGCCGCGGGCAAGGGCCACAAGAACTCCTGGGCCACCGAGGAGGAGCCCCACCGGGGCGCGGCCAAGAGCTCAGGCTGCAGCACCTACGTCAACAGGCTCATCAAGGTGGACACTCAGAAGCATGGGAAGAGCAACTACCCCAGCAGCAGTAGTAGCAGCAGCAGTAGCAACAGCAGCTTTTCCTGCATGTCCTCTTCCCCTTCCTCCCTGGGACCTGAACTGGACAAGGGCAAGATTATTAAGCAGCAAGACACTGTCATCATTTTAGAAGACTACGCTGACCCTTATGATGCTAAATGGACGAAAGGCCAAAGGGATGCAGAGAGAGTAGGGGAGAATGATGGATACATGGAACCCTATGATGCACAGCCAATGATAACAGAAATCAGACGACGAGGTTCCAAAGACCCCCTGGTGAAGGCTCTTCAGCTGCTCGACAGCCCCTGTGAGCCAGGGGAGAACAGCATGAAGCTCGAGGTGCTGGCCAAGAGATGGAACTCCAAGGAGCTGATGGGGAAGCTGCCGCAGCTGTACGACATGCCCTACGAGCCGGCAGCCAAAGGCGGCCAGCGCACCGAGGGGCCGGAGCGGAAGGCGCGGCTGCCCCAGGACGATGAGAGGCCTGTGGCCAAGTATGAGCAGCCCTGGGAGTGGAAGAAGGAGCAGAACGTGCGGGAGATGTCGGTTCAGTTTGAAGGCTCTGAGCAACCTTCCTTCAAGGAGGAGACAGTGAGGCAACACCACCGACAGAAGAGCTGGACCCAGAAGATCTTGAAGCCAACCCTCTCTGACCACAGTGAGGGGGAAAGATTGGACCCAGCCCTGCTGCTGGAGAAACAGCCTTGGTATCATGGTGCCATCACCCGTGTTGAGGCTGAGAGTCGACTACAACCCTGTAAAGAAGCTGGGCACCTAGTTTGAAACAGCGAGTCAGGGACCAGTAGTTACTCCATTGCACTAAAGACTAGTCAAGGATGTGTCCGCATCATAGCAGCTCAGACCAAAGACAATAAGTATACCCTGAATCAGATGCATGCTGTCTTTGACAGCATCCCGGAAGTGGTACACTATTATTCCAATGAGAAGCTGCCTTTCAAGGGGGCAGAACATATGACCTTGCTCTACTCTGTGCACAGCAAGCTGCACTAAGGTTCAGCCACCAAAAGCCCCAACAGGGCCTCTCACACCTACGAGGGCATCAGCACCCAACCAGTATCTAAGGGGACAAGGCTGGACTGCACCATAATATTTTGGTGGAAGAGGGACGCTTCATTTAGGAGTCAAAAAGTCTTCGGTCTTGAATCCATTCCATGACACTTGGTTACTGACCTGTCCCTTTTCTCCTTGCTAAGTAGTTCTACAATGAGAAACCATAATTTACCAGTTGCCTCCAGTCCTGGAGTAGGGTGCTCTATTTGGGGCATGACCCTCAGGAAAGGTAAGTCAGGAGTCCAGAAATATTAAGATTCTCCAAAAATGTGCTAGTTGTTCCATGGAATACCTGGTCTCCAAACAAACCAACAAAAATACACTTGGCTTTTACATAAGACAACAAAAATGATCATGTGGACCCAAAGAGCATGTAATACAGTACCGCTTCTTGGGGGAAAAGCATGAACAGTGGAAAATAAGTAAATAGTGGGCACTTTGGAGAAAGCTGTATTTCTCTCTTGAGGGTCCTAGTTCAGCTCTGGAGTCCATAAAAATTCACAACTATAGGTTCTGGCAAAAGGATTATTAAGAAAGTTTGTGTTTTCTCAATTTCTGTGGACTTTTTCAGCAAATCAGTAATATAAGCATAAATAAGAAGGAAGATGCATCTGATTTAAGAATCACCAATATAATTAAGCATTGGCAGCATTACCATTATTCGGAATTACAGAATAAAATATACAACAAAGATTTCATTTCTGATTTTTAAAAGATCTGAAAATTTACAAAGCTCAACAACTGTTTTCTTATTGAATAATTATACAGAACTTCTGATATCTTTTGTTTCACCTTTGTTCATTTTAGTTATTGGAGCCATTTTTAATTTTTATCCCTAAAATTGGATTCACTTTGTATTTTAGAGTAACTTAAAAAATATATATATATATAGGGAATTCCCTGGCGGTCCAGTGGTTAGAACTCCACAGTTTCACTGCCCAGGGCCTGGGGTTGGGGAACTAAGATCCTACAAGTGGCACAGCAGATATATATATATATATATATATATATATATATATATATATATATATAAACTCTAGGATATGATTGTGTGAGCTGGGTCTCTAAAACCTGCAGTTTCTCTCATGCTGTACAAAGCAGATTGGTTGGCACCATATAAAAATATTTTAAAAGACTGGCATTTTCTCTGTCTACTACTGCTTAAAGATATTAAAATAATATTGATAGTACCATTATGATTTATTGTGAACTTGTATCATCAATGTACTTACTGTGAAAAAACACCCGTGGGAATGGCATACTGTGAGAAGGCTACAGTGACTGGCTCTATAATTACAACTGAGCAGATGTTTCTGTATTCTGGGGTTTGTAATTTGGTTCTTGAAACTGGTCCAGATGCAAATGTGCTGACTGTCATCAATGAAAAGTTAACTTTTGTAACTAATGTTAAATACACAAAAGAAATGTTGATTCAATTAACTTTTAGGAAAACATATCCTTCTAGTTATTAGTTATCATTTTACTATTATGATTTAGAGATTAGTAAATATTTGCTTCTTTATTCAGTTAAGATTGTAGCCAAAGAGTCGTGTGATCTTTGTTTTTAAAACTTTGAAAGGAACTTTTCCTCACTGGATGTCAAAGATTTTATTAATCAAGAATGTTCTGTTTTTTAAGTACTGATAGAATTTTTTAATATATTGGTTTACTTACTATATCTTTAGTACGAGATTTTTTTTTTAATTTTTAGCATTTGTAGTTCCAATTCCATTAAACAAATATTTGTTATCTTCCATATACAAATAATTCATTCTGTTAAACTTATTTTCAGTTCAACATTCTAGAAATGAAACCTTATTTTTTACTTAAACTTATTCTACAAAGGAAATACAGCAGTTACCCTAATTGTAATAAATACTGAAAGCTTTGTAAAATTTTTCTTTGTGCACTAAATTATTTTTGGCCCATACACAGCAACTGTGATAAATGTAATAATGAAATAACATTTTGAAAGCAGACCTGATACATTAAGCATTTATTGAACTTCTATCATAGACTCAGTATTGTGCTTTCTCTATATTGTTTTTCGGTGACAGTCATGCTGTTTTCTTTATATAATTAAAAGTGGAGATGTGGAGTTTAAAAAAATAAAAATAAAGACTATTACAAAAGACAAGGATGGACACTACATAATGATCAAGGGATCAATCCAAGAAGAAGATATAACAATCAAATATTTATGCACCCAATATAGGAGCAGCTCAATACATAAGGCAAATTCTAACAGCCATAAAAGGGGAAATTGAAAGTAACACAATCATAGTAGGGGACTTTAACACCCCACTTTCACCAATGGACAGATCATCCAAAATGAAAATAAATAAGGAAATACAAGCTGTAAATGATACATTAAATAAGACAGACTTAATTGATATATATAGGACATTCCATCCAAAAACATCAGAATACACTTTCTTCTCAAGTGCTCATTGAACATTCTCCAGGATATATCATACCTTGGGTCACAAATCAAGCCTCAGTAAATTTAAGAAAATTGAAATAATATTAAGTATCTTTTCTGACCACATTGTTATGATACTAGATATCAATTACAGGGAAAAAAACTGTAAAAAATACAAACACATGCAGGATAAACAATGTGCTACTAAATAACCAAGAGATCACTGAAGAAATCAAAGAGGAAATTTAAAAATATGTAGAAACAAATGACAATGAGAACACGATGACCCAAAACCTATGCAATACAGCAAAAGCAATTCTAAGAGGGAAGTTTATAGTAATACAATCCTACTTCAAGAAACAAGAAACATCTCAAATAAACAACTTAAACTTACACCTAATGCAATCTGAGAAAGAAGAACAAAAACAACCCCAAAGTTAGTAGAAGGAAAGAAATCATAAAGACTTAATCAGAAATAAATGAAAAAGAAATGAAGGAAACAATAACACAGGCCAATAAAACTAAAAGCTGGTTCTTTGAAAAGATAAACAAAATTGATAAGTCATTAGCCAGACTCATCAACAAAACAAGGAGAAGACTCAAATCAACCGAATTAGAAATGAAAAAGAAGTTACAATGGACACTGCAGAAATACAAAGCATCATAAGGGACTACTATAAGCAAATATATGGCAATAAAATGGGAAACCTGGAAGAAATGGAAAAAAATGTAGAAAAGTACAACCTTCAAGACTGAACTAGGAAGAAATAGAAAATATGAACAGACCAATTACAAACACTGAAATTGAAACTGTGATTAAAAATTTTCCAACAAACAAAAGCCCAGGACAAGATGGCTTCACAGGTGAATTCTATCAAACATTTAGAGAAGAGCTAACACCTATCCTTCTCAAACTCTTCCAAGATATAGCACGGGGAGGAACACTTCCAAACTCATTCTGCAAGGACACCCTCACCCTGATACCAAAACCAGACAAAGATGTCACAAAAAAAGAAAACCACAGGCCAACATCACTGATGAACATAGATGCCAATATCCTCAATAAAATACTAGCAAACAGAGTCCAACAGCACATTAAAAGGGTCATACACCATGATCCAGTGGGGTTTATCCCAGGAATGCAAGGATTATTCAATGTAATGCAAATCAATCAATGCGAATACAACATATTAGTGACCTGAAGGGTAAAAAACATATGGTAATCTCAATAGATACAGAAAAGGCTTTCAACAAAATTCAACACCCTTTTATGTTAAAAACCCTGCAAAAAGTGGACATACAGGGAATGTACCTCAACATAATAAAGGCTATGTATGACAAACTCACAGCCAACATCACTCTCAATGGTGAAAAACTGAAATCATTTTCTCTAAGATCAGGAAGAAGACAAGTTGCCCACACTCACTGCTATAATTCAACATAGTTTTGGAAGTTTTAGCCACAAAATCAGAGAAGAAAAATAAATAAAAGAATCCAAATCAGAAAAGAAGAAGTAAAACTGTCATGTTTGCAGATGACATGATACTCTACATAGAGAATCCTAAAGCTGCTACCAGAAAACTACCAGAACTAATCAATGAATTTCGTAAAGTAGCAGGATACAAAATTAATGCACAGAAATCTCTTGCATTCCTATACACTAACGATGAAAAATCTGAAAGAGAAGTTAAGGAAACACTCTCATTTACCACTGCAACAAAAAAAATAAAATACCTAGGAATAAACCTGCCTAGGGAGACAAAAGACCTGTATGCAGAAAACTATAAGACACTGATGAAAGAAATTAAATATGATTCAAACAGATGGAGACATATACCATGTTCTTGGATTGGAAGAATCAACATTGTGAAAATGACTATACTACCCAAAGCAACCTACAGATATAATGCAATCCCAATCAAACAACCAATGGAATTTTTCACAGAACTAGAACAAAAATTTCACAATTTGGATGGAAACACAAAAGACCCCAAATAGCCAAAACAATCTTGAGAAAGAAAAATGGAGTTGGAGAAATCAGGCTCCCTGACTCCAGACTATACTACAAAACTACAGTAATCAAGACAGTATGGTACTGGCACAAAAACAGAAATATAGATCAATGGAACAGGATAGAAAGCCCAGTGAAAGACCCACACACATATGGTCACTTAATAGATATGACACTTGGAGGCAAGGATATACAATGGAGAAGCGACAGCCTTTTCAATAAGTGGTGCTGGGAAAAAGAATGATATTAGAACACTTCCTAACACCATATACAAAAATAAATTCAAAATGGGTTAAAGACCTAAATGTAAGGCCAGACTCTATCAAACTCTTAGAGGAAAACACAGGCAGAACACTCTATGACATAAATCACAGCAAGATCTTTTTTGAACCACCTCTTAGAGAAATGGAAATAAAAACAAAAATAAACAAATGAGATCTAATGAAACAAAATATTTTGTACAGCAAAGGAAACCATAAACAAGATGAAAAGACAACCCTTATAATGGGGAAAAAATATTTGCAAATGAAGCAACTGACAAAGGATTAATCTCCAAAATATACAGGCAGCACATGCAGCTCAATATCCAAAAAACAAACAACCCAATCCAAAAATGGGTGGAAAACCTTAATAGACATTTCTCCAAAGAAGATATAAAGATCACCAACAAACACATGAAAGGATGCTCTATATCACTAATCATTATAGAAATGCTAATCAAAACCATAATAGTATATCATCTCACACCAGTCAGAATGGCCATCATCAAAAAATCTACAAACAATAAATGCTGGAGAAGGTGTGGAAAAAAGGGAACCCTCTTGCACTGTTGGTGGGAATGTAAATTGATACAGCCACTATGGAGAACAGTATGGAAGTTCCTTAAAAAACTAAAAATATAACTACCATATGACCCAGCAATCCCATTACTGGGCATATACCCTGAGAAAACCATAATTCAAAAGAGACATGTACCACAATGCTCATTGCAGAACTATTTAGAATAGCCAGGACATGGAAGCAACCTAAGTGTCCATCGGCAGATGAATGGATAAAGAAGATGTGGCACATATATACAATGGAATATTACTTGGCCATAAAAAGAAATGAAATTGAGTTATTTGTAGTGAGGTGAATGGACCCTGAGTCTGTCATACAGAGTGAAGTAAGTCAGAAAGAGAAAAACAAATGCCAGATGCTAACACATATATATGGAATCTGAAAAAAAAAAAAAAAGTTCTGATGAATGTAGGGGCAGGACAGCAATAAAGATTCAGAGGTAGAGAGTGGACTTGAGGATATGGGGTGGGGGAAGCATAAGCTGGGATGAAGTTAGAGAGTAGCACTGACATATATACACTACCAAATATAAAATAGATAGTAGTGGGAAGCAGCCACATAGCATAGGGAGATCAGTTTGGTGCTCTGTGACCACCTACATGGGTGGGATAGGAAGGGGGGGTGGGAGGCACAAGAGGGAGGGGATATGGGGATATATGTATACGTATAACTGATTCACTTTTTTGTACAGCAGAAACTAACACAACATTGTAAAGCCACTATACTCCAATAAAGATGTTAAAAAACAACAAAGAAAGATGTAATCAAAACAGAAAACAAACAAACAAGCAAAAAAGTGTCCAAGGGTTCAGTGGTACTCAGATTAAGGGCCCTTGACCAACAGAATAGTTTCATCCCTTGAAGGGTTATCAATCTCCAATGAGTGAAGGTGTTCAAGTATCAATGTGACAACTAATTGGTGAGGATACTGTAGCAAATAAATTTACCATACTAGACTCATTGAAGAAAAAAAAAAGTCCCGATGACTTTTATAAATTTTTAAAACAAGGATTAAGTCCAGATTTAAACATGATCTATACCAATAGCCAGTGCAATTTTCCTTGTAGTACAAATTCAACTAGCTACATGGAGAAAACAATACTATATAGAGAGAGCTAGAAAGACGCATGAAGGGTGGAGAGATGGGGAACGAGAGAGATACATACTCATAAATATTATACCTAAACGAAAGCAAAACACCCTCTAAGGGTAGTTTCCTGTAAGGATTATCTGTTGGATAACAGCATGTGCTCTTTCATTTCTGAATAGTCTCTGTAAAATGTCATCTCCTGACAAATACAGTCATTAGCATCTCATTTTTATTTTAAGTGGTGACAGAGGCACTACAATATGCCTTTCAATACCCCAAATTAAATAGGAGTGATTTAACATTGGCAATTAATCAATAATATATCAATAATAGTAAATTGCTTAAATGGATGAATATATATATAAATATTAGGAGTGAAATAGGGCCAATAGTAATTCTTATTTTATTTTATGCAGCCAGGGCTAATTGATAATTAACAAAAGCAAGGAAGCTTTTGTTAATTTGGGAAGAACTGGATCTGGGTGACATCCTGTATTAAGGAGAGGGTGTGGACTATTTATGCATCTTTAAAACAAAGTGTGTAAAGCACAAATAAATACTTAAAATTTTATACAGTTCACACATACTGATAAATATTAAGAAAAACTCCTGTGTAACTCCACTTAGCCTTTTTTCTAAGAATGTCAATGCTATTTACATTAATACAATAACTCATTAATTAAATGATTTAATGCAATTCCCAAGGTTAATTTGATTAGTCACTACAAAAAGCAATTAGTTAAGAACTAATGGCGGGCTTCCCTGGTAGCGCAGTGGTTGAGAGTCCGCCTGCTGATGCAGCGGACATGGGTTCATGCCCCAGTCGGGGAACATCCCACATGCAATGAAGCAGCTGGGCCCGTGAGCCATGGCCGCTGAGGCTGCGTGTCCGGAGCCTGTGCTTCGCAATGGGAAAGGCCACAACAGAAAGAGGCCCGCGTACAGAACTAATGGCTATTTTCCCTTGAGGAGAATAAAAGATCACTCAATAACTGCATATAGTTTTTTTTTGAACCAGCAAGAACACAAAGTTATACGTATTCATTTGCTAGAGTTATAAAAGACAGTCATAACAACAGTTATGAGAGCCACACTACATCATATGATATATATTTTTACAAAATGAGGAGGGGGAACAAGAAGACAAGAAAGAATTGGAGACAGTGTCTGGGAGAACACAACCAAAACCAAAATCCAATAGTAACTTGATATGACTTTCTCTGAGAATGGTTTGAAATTTTACTTTTATAAAAATATAAAATGTTTCATGAAAGCTACAAATTATGTAAGAATTGATTCAAAAGTCCCTGAATCTGTCATAGTTCCAAATCACTGAACCATTCATAAAAATATTTCCCATTAATAAAGTCTATTGTTTTCCTTTTTGTTGTAAATAAAATGTTGTGTTTGGTTTGTCAAATCATCTCCTATTCAGAGAAAAACTCATTCTCGTAGAGATTCATAGAGTTAAATAATATAGTGTGATATGACTCAGAATTCAAAATTATTAAATGAGAAAAGTACAGGTTATGGTTTTAGCTTATTTAATATCTGTAATAAACCTAAAAATTCTAAAAGAGATTGAGGAATATGACCTTTTAAAAAGCACAGGGTTAATGGCATCATCATTTATGCTCTGAATCAAAATGACAGGATCACCAACGAACTATGCAAATACTATTCGATCTGGAAATAATTCATATGCTCATATCTCGACTAGTCAGGGGTGGTTATAATACTTATTTCTACTTTATGTAACTATGTACCATCTGTACTGCCCGCTATGGACACAAGTATTTCAGTCACTTAACATCATAACATCATGTCCTTTGAGGGTTTGAGGTTTTCATATGCTAGTTGAATTTACTTACTCAGCAATACTTAGTTCTATCTTTTTAAAATCTCAATATATTCCCACATGAATATATTTATTTATTCTACAGTGTTCATTTATTTATTCTACAGTGTTCTACATGTTTGGGATGGAAAGATGAATGAGATGTTGCTACTGCCCCCGTAACTCTGACATCCATTCAGTGAGACATACAAAAACATAAATAATTATATTTGTGGAAAGTGTTATATTCAAGGTGCTTTGAGAAACACAATGTGGCAGATACTATATGTAAACTTACCCCACAGCCATGCTTACTCTTTCTCCTTTACTAATTTCTTCTATAGAGATTTATAAACTCTATGGAAGAAACTCTATAGAAATTTAGAGACTCCAAAAACTAATTATTAAGCTAAAAGCCAATTACCTAGACCCGCTGCAGCCAAGGATTGCTTTGCTATTCAATTCTGGTCAATGAAATATAAGTGGATGTCTGCCGAGGCTGCCTCTTCCATTTTCTCCTTCCTCTTACCTGGAATGTGGATTCTCTGTTTGGTTATAGGGCCATTTGAGTTGCAACTGTGAGGACAAAAGCCACATGCTATGAATGGCAGAACAAATATTTCCCATGTCAACACTTAACTGCTACCCCTGAATCTCCAGTTGTGTGAGATATCAAAAACCCTTACTCATTTCAACCACTGCTGTAGACAGTTCTGCTACACACAGCTGAATCCAATCCTAAATAATACGACAGAAAGAGGTAAGCTAATTCTGACTGGGACATTATGGGAAGTTTCTTCATCTGAAAACTCTGGAAGAACCTTGAAATAAGTGTAGGAGTGCAGAAATAGATAGGGAAAGGAAATTTGAACACAGCAGAGGGAATAACAGTGTGTATTTAAAACATAAGTTTTGGGAAGTGAATGAGGGGATCCAGTTTAAGCATATAAAGACAGAAAGGTGGTTTGGAATTTTTCAAGCGTCTTGTGTTTTCAGGCACAAGAGTCTATACCTACTGTGTTGAACTTGACTTCACAACAATTTGTTTTAAGGTCCTGGATTAATTTTTGCATTCAAGCAAGCTTTTAAAAATAAATGAAGCTGCTCCTCTCAGGAGGTCATGTAGGTCAACCTCAAAAGCTTGCCAGGGGCTTCCCTGTTTGGCACAGTGGTTGAGAGTCCACCTGCTGATTCAGGGAACACAGGTTCGTGCCCCGGTCTGGGAAGATCCCACATGCCGCAGAGCAGCTGGGTCCGTGAGCCATGGCCGCTGAGCCTGCGCGTCCAGAGCCTGTGCTCTGCAACGGGAAAGGCCACAGCAGTGATCTGCCTCACCTCTGCACCTTTGCTTATCCTTTTCCACAGAATCTTCCCCAATCTTCATCTCGGTATACTCCAAGTCATTTATTCAATATACTACACAAACTTTACTCAGTGACATTCTCTTCACCACTACCCACAACCCTTCCCTTGATTGACATCTCTAGCCCTCCTACACGTTCTCCTTAATGTCCTATACATACTTCTATTACAGCTTTGTCATATTTTTTTTCATTTGTACTTGTCTTTCTCCTCTAGTAGGGCATAACTCTTTTGTTAATAATCTTTGTAGCTTCATTGTTTAGTTTAGTAATAACACATGTTAAATAGTTTTGAAATTTATGGCCATGTTTTTTATCTTTGAGGGTTAAGTAAGTATCATAATCTGATATCATGAGAAAGTAAAATAAAGATTAGAGTGAGAAGAGACAACAGGAAACTAAAAGTCACTAAATTTATGATTAGAAAATAAACTTGACGTTTCTATTTAGAGTGGTTATAATCTCTACATGTGTCTTGAAATCCATAGTCTTCCAGTCATTTGCTGGCTGAGAATATGGTGATAGGTTCCCACCAAATTTTAAAGCTGAATTAACTCTCTTGTGCATCCAGAGAGACTTGCTGCCACTCTAGGATCACTATTCTACCATGCCAGGAACCTCTAGGAACCTCTAACATCACTGTGTGCTGTGATTTCAGAGCCACTGAAAGGCTACCAGACATCAAAATACCTCTTCCACTCAACCACTAACACTTGAGGAATAACATCTTTCATCTGTTAGAGATAAGACATAAAATTGCCCCTAGGAGATTCAACACTTTGGCTTTGAGCTGTATTTTGAAGTTATGACTGGCAAGTGATTTTCTTATACCAGGCTTTGTTGAATACAAAAAGATAGACTGTGAGGGAGGGATGTGAGTATCTGAAATAGAAAGAAGAATAAACCCCAAGAAGACCATCAAATTGGATGCACCAATTGAAAACTACATTTGTGATCATTTCACCTACAACTTGCCTTTTATTCTTTCATGTAGTTATTCTGCAAAATTTTACTGGCACCAGTTATTCACCAAGGATATAACTGGACCCTAAGGATACAGAGATAAATGATCATCAGCATTTATGAGTCAGGGAATAAGAAGTCAAATAGAATACAGTTTGGACAATGTCCTGATAGGCCCCTAACAGGCAGCCCTATAGCACCAGCATCATTCCCTACTCTAAAATACAGATTTCTAGGGTTTCCCTGGTGGCGAAGTGGTTGAGAGTCTGCCTGCCGATGCAGGGGACACGGGTTCGTGTCCCTGTCCAGGAAGATCCTACATGCCGCGGTGCGGCTGGGCCCATGAGCCATTGCCGCTGGGCCTGTGCGTCTGGAGCCTGTGCTCTGCAACGGGAGAGGCCACAACAATGAAAAGCCCGCGTACCACAAATAAATAAATAAATAAACAGATTTCTAAACTTTTGTTAGCTAACATCTAAGATAACCTCACAAAGGTATAAACCTACCATCACATCAGACACTTATGATTCTGTATTCTGCTATAATTGCCAAAAGGATGCCCTATAAATCATCACATCTGACCTTGGAATCAAGCCTGCCTGACCCATATTGTTTCATTCCTGATCCTCCAAAGGCTCTTCAGTTAAATATTGCTTCTGTTTACTCACCTCATGCAGCATATAAAAGACTTATGTTCTCAGATGCACCTCTGCACAAATTACTTGACATTAGGCCTCTGCAGAGCCTCACTCCTGCACTATTATACCACCACTGCCACTCAGTTAGCTGCTGACTCTGCTTTGAGTAAATGGTGCAGGGCACACAGGCCTCCCTTCTCTGATCCCAATACCCTTGAATATAAACTATCAGCATCCAAGGTGCCTCCACCAGTTCCAAGTCTCCTACTATTTCATTTGTATGAATTCTGAGCATTCACTCTGCAGCACAACTGGTGGTGTCCTAGGAAGATATTCAATGAGATTCCAGAGATTCCAGCCTCCCCTGGCTTTTGCTCAATACACTTCCTCAGACCCTTCAGCTCAGTGTCTAAGTCTTTGGCTTTTCTACCCCAGTGTCCATGGCTTATGAGGACTCTATTTTCCACCTCCTCATAGGGCCCAAACCTTGTCACTAATAACATTGACAAATGCTAAGCTCCTACTACGAGTTAGCAAACCCATTTCCAGAAATAAAAACTATCTAGAACTTCACTGGACTCTCAGTCTTTAGAAACTGAAAATCCAAGAGTATCTTACCCAATCAAATCCCTATCATAGTTCTTAGCACACTGACATTTAAAACTACATTAAAATTGCTTTTATATTAGCTTTTATCCTCTAGTGAGCTAAAAGCTCAGGATATTTGAAGCCATGTTTATATCTCTCACACTTTGCTCTCTGACTTGCATAGAGATGGAGAAATATTTGTTGAATGAAACAGCTGTTTAGATGTCCCAACTAATTAGGCACCTCGTAGGGTCAGAGATGTCATTCCATTAACCATTCTGTTCAACCCATTCACACATCAAAGTCCAGAGCCCTCTCTTGGTCCCCTGGACTTTGCCACAGGGACAAGGAATAGCTCAGTTTGTTACTAGGATTCATCATTTGATCCTAATTCCTGTCCAGGGAGGTTCCTGCAGCCATATCTTGTTCCCTCTGCTCATCTGTCCCATTTCTCCCCAGTGATTATCATCTTTCTCTGGTTTAAACAGCTGAAAAAACTACAACTTCATTAACACTAGTTTTAAAAGATTGCTTGCTCTTGGTTTTTTTTTTTTTTTTTAATTATCACTCATTTTGGGAATAAAATTTCAGGAAAAAATATCTAACCAAAAACACATGGAATCAACACACTTTCCCAGTTGTTATCTATCTTTGCAACCCTTTAGGAAAAAACCTTACATATATCATATGCTAAAATACTCAAGTTCTTCTGTGTTAGAAAAGTACAACACTGCCATTTGCTTTCGTTAAAACACTGTAACAAAAGTGATGTAGATTATAAACAACATTGTGCTATAATCCTACAGAGTCCTGATGAAATCACTGGTATCCACTCACAATTATATATGAAGAAGCAAATGCATGGGTAAAGGGAAGTAAAATATACCATATCAGATGTTTTTGTTTCCCATGTGCAGTTCTCACAAATAATATATAGTCGTAAATTTGAAAAGACTGAGAGAAGTGTATCTCCAGGCATTCCCTTATCATCCCTAAATTTAGCACTACTGAAACCATGGCACCAGAGAAATGACGTTGCAATACCTCGGATGCTGGTGTAGTGTAATATGTAAGAGAGAAAGTGTGCATTTTGCAGAGAAAGTTGTGTATAAATCCCGACTCTACACCTTAAAGGTATGTGAGTTTGGTGACTTACAACTTCTAATCAACTGTTTCCTCACCTGCAAAGGAAGGCTCAGTGATAGTACCCAAATCAAAGGATAGTTATAAAGTTTAAATTAGATAATCCATGTACAATGGTTATTATAGAGCTTGGCACCTATAAATATTCAAGATTATTGTAATTAATGTGTTATATTTGTCACCTTAATTTGAAAATAAATGACTTGGTTTACTTTAAGGAATGTTTCTGAAAGAAGGGAGATTTTCTTACATCTTTGTATTCCTTAATCAACAAAGGTTGACATATATAATGCTAGTATAAAATAAGCTTATGGTAGGTTCTTCAGGAATTCAAAGGCTATTTCATTATCTCTCCCTTTTCCAGAAAGTGTATGTTCGCATAAGCTTAAATAGAAGCAGAAAAAATTTAAAGCATGACAAGTAAGTAAATGGTAGAAAATATTCTGTGTAAGATTAAGGCTTTATCTTTGCTGGACTCGGCAATCCATTGCCTGTTTAATTGAAGATTATTTTAAAGACTGTCTAATGAATACAAAGTTAATTCATTTTTTCCTGTTATGAGAAATATATATTAGCTTTTGAAATATGGTCTAAGTCATATTCTCTTTTCATTTCAAGGACATTTTAGACATCTCTGCAATTCAGTCTTTTATTGTAATTTCATGCTTGTAAAGTACAAAGGATTGTCTATGTCTGTAACTGACTATTCAGGCACTGAGACAAAAATTTCATAATCAGTGATAATATATCTTAGCAAAGAATACCAATACATATTTAATGTGTAACCTTTGACTGTATTGTACAATTAACTCTTCGTATCCCTTTTTTAGTGAGATCCAAGGGAAATATTATTCTCCATGTTAAACAATATTCATTTTTAACTGATTATCCTTGTGAAAGGTAGATACATATCTGGTTTTTCAGAACTCTCTCGGAAAAAATAATGTTTTTACACCTGGAAAGTAGCAGTGCATATTTTATTGTTTTTCACATAGAAATAAATTTTAAGAAGAGATGATCACATTGACAAATTTACTTTGCTTTATAAATTTTGGTAATTAAACTCAAATTGGTCATTCTAGTGTCAGAGTATAAAGCATTTCAAACCTTTCAAGTAAGCATATAAATGCTGGATATTTACTTATTATTTTTATGAGAAGAACACAACATAAGACCTTTCCTTTTAGCAAATTTTAATTATATAATACAGTAGTGTACATTAAAATAATAGTAATAATAAATAAATAGGGCAAGAGAAAACTCAGAGGTGAAGGATATGTTTATGGCATAGATTGTGGTGATGGTTTCAAGGGTATATAAGTCTCTCTAAACTCATCAAGTTGTATGCATTAAAAGTGTACAGTTTTTTGCATCTTAATCATACCTCAGTAAAGTGATCTTTTTTAAATGCTGAAATATTTATGTCTCAAAGCTTCTTGTTAGGGGTTCTTATTCCAGAATTTCACTAAGTCTTAAAGAATACTGTTGTACTTGAAAGAGAAGAAATTTCTTATTTTCTGGAGCCTGCTAAAAAATTATGTAGTTAAAATAATAATATGATTTCATAATGAAGATTGCCCATGTGAAACTATTGAGCTCAATATATATGTCTACGTACAACTCCTTAATCAAAAAATAAACAGCAACTTATTTAATCAAAAAATAAACAGCAACTTATTATTATTTGACTATGAAAGTCATTCATTCTCTAGAAAAGGTGATTTTCATTCTGTTAAAATTTCCAAACTTTTCTTGTTAATTTTTAAATGTTATATCCTTCTTGACAATTTTCAAATAAAGTATTGAGGGAAAAAATGACTAATGAAATTAGGATATCCCAATTATCTTGTAACTTTTCCTCTTCATCACTTAAATGCAAATCAAATGTTTTTTTTTAAATAGTAGCCATATTTCCATAATGTAATTGGCTGTAAGCACTGATTAAATGTATCCTTTTTGCCTCATGTTTAATTATTTTACTTTGACATCTTCACTGAAATTACTCAATGGGGTCATAGCTATCTATATTCTGCATTTAGACGTCATTAAAAACACAGTTCCTGCTTTTAATTTATATAGCCAATGAGAATACTTGTGTTCTAACTTTCTTGAATACATATTATTTGGGAATCACAACAAAGACTAATGGATTGAGGAAATTCCTGGTTTCAGCATTAGGTTCAGAATAAAGGAAGTGTTTTGCTTGTGACATTTCCCTACTAAAGTTATTATTTGCTTTAGTCTGCTCACATGTCATTAAATTATAGTGATTGTGAAATATAAAAGCTCCAGGGATAAGTATGTGTGTGAGGAATGGTTTAGAGGAAGGCAGACATTAAGATGCACTGGGAAATCTGCAAAGTTCGGGGATAAAGAAAAGAACTTTCTCTTACTTCTATATCAGACATGTTGAGTTTTGTGACAAGGAAGTAAGAAATCAAGGTAGATCCACATGTCCAATTTTCAACCAAGACTTTGGTTGTCAAGACCTTACCAATTTTAACCTTCTGGAAAGAAATGTAATGTCACTCAGGCTTGAGGTGGAGTAAGTGTAACTTAAAATGAAGGTAAGTATGTTGACTTACTGTCGTGAAAAATTGACTTTTCTCTAAGTTTGCTAAAGGTCAGAGACAAAAAAACATGTGTTTCTTTATTTTCCCAAGCATGTAGCAAACCCAAGAAATTGTGTACCAAAGATACGGTAGAGTTTAAAAATACAAATTGTTTCAACAAGAATTAGGGAAAATTGAAAATACTTTCATATATAATAGGAAATTGCTAGTTCTGGTAAATGAATTCAATGCAATCATAAAAATTCATAATTATGGAAAGCACAGAAATATGTATAAATATTCATAAAATAATGTTAAGTAAATAAGCTTAACACAAAGCCAATATTTAATTAATTAATAATGATATGGTGTAGATGGAAATAAAAATAAAATTGTTCATATGTTAGTGGAATTAACAGGGCTTTCTTCCTAAATTTTTTTTATACATTTTTTATTGTTTACACAAAGCTTTTTTCAAAAAAATAAAATAGAGTTTAAAGAAAGTGTCATATATGATCAATTATAATAGCTGGTAAAAGAAGGCTAGGAAATTATGACTATAAACACTGAACATATTTTTACTCTATAGGCCAGAAATTTTACTTCTAGGCATATATGCAATATAAATGTGGCACAGTTTCATCAAAAGACATGTTCTAAAATATTCTTGGTAGCACTATTCATCATAACTCCAAACTGAAAACTATTCAAGTACCCATCAACAGTAGAATGGATAAATAAACTGTGGATATTCACCCAGCTGAATACTACACAACAATGAGAATGAACCTTCTACAGCTATGTCCTGTAATATGGACAAATCTCAGAAGCAGAATTTTGAACAAGAAAGAAAAACATAGTCTTTTCTACCTGTCTTTGCTCACTCAATATTATGTTTGTGGGATTCCATTTCTATAAAACCCACAATAAATCCTAAGTCAAATGCACAACATTTCTGGCCATGGGAAAAATTCTGCTAAAGGAAACTAAGAATCTCAATGGGCTATTAGGTCTCAACACACATATCAAAGTTGAAATGTTCTACAATTAGATAAATTCACTTTTACCTAAAGATCTTTACTACTATATGTATGTACATTATACATGTATAAATATACGCTCATACAGATACATATTCTAAAATTTTCCTATGGCAAAAACCGCTATGTGTCTACCAAAGTATTGCACTCCCTTTCTGTAGTGAGAGTTGCTGGGACTTGGTTGCTCTGTCAGGGACTACATTTATTGGCCCCTTAACCCCTCTCACCCCAGGTGAGATGAGACTTAACTACTTCAAGATAATGGAATGTGAGCATAACGGATGCTTCAGTCAAGAACAAAGGACTTTCTCAACACGGCCCTACCCCAGTGTGCCAACAGGATCCAGAAAATATAGAACAGGATTCCAAGGTCCTAGATGATGGACAAGTCACCAGATGGACAAAGCACAAGTTTCTGAATCTCTACGTAGAAGACTGCCCATCTACCAGAATCATCTGCATTGACTGAATTGTTACATCAACCAAAAATAAACTTGTGTTGGATTAAGTCTGATATTTTGAGGTTTATTTGATAGCAAATTATATATGTTAATATATGTTTTTGTTTTTGTTTTTCTAATGCTAGCTTGACCTAGTTTTGAGGCCCTGGCTAGTGGCCGGTTAGTCTCTCTTTTTGACAGGTAGAACCACATTCCTACCACTTCCCTTATATGGCTCTCACACACCTGGCCACTAAGCACCAGCCCTAATCACCCGGAGGCCAGGTATGAGTCAGCCAGGAACAGTCATTGCCCCAGAGCCTGTGAAATTATTCAAGTTAGTCAATCCACAAAGCGTCCAACTCCCTCTGTGACGCTGCCTAGCAGTTCTCTCTTATTTGGAGTTTTAAGTAACAAATAATTCTGTCTTTCATCTATCCAACTATCCACTATCAAAAGAATCTTAAATCTTATAAAACAGTGGTCCCCAAATTTTGGACACCATGAACCATTTTCTTTGAAGACAATTTTTCCATAGACGTGGCCAGGGTTTGGGGGAGGGGGAGATGGTTCAGGTGGTGATGGGAGTGATGGTTCAGGCAGTAATGAGAGCGATGGGGAGCAGCAGTTGAAGCTTCACTCACTTGTCCGCCGCTCACCTGCTGTTGTGAGGCCCAGTTCCCAACAGGCCACGACCAGTAACCATCCACGACCCGGGGGTTGGGGACCCCTTTATTAAACATGAACTTAGTTTTATCTTATACCCTAAGCTTCTTTTTGTAAAATGTAGTCATTTAGCTTTCACAGATTTAATATTTGTGATTTTTTTCCTCAAGATACTAAAGATTCATTACATGCAGTTTGTCCATTTGCTGGGACACAAATTTGAATAACTTCAAGGATGGTTGAGTGCACATGCTATTTAACTAGCAGTTGGGTTTATCAAGCTGCCCAACATTTGCATTTCAATGTGGTTTTGTCCTTGCCTCATAATTATCATTGTAGAAAATATAATAAAGTGCCATAATCTGTATTTCTTGGTGAAAAACAAACTTTGAGTGAAAGGCAAACTTCAATGAAATCTGAAAGGGTTAACATGGCACAAGAAACAAATGACTCTTCATAGAAAAGTGATTCAGGAATAAGTTGAGAGCCTGTATTAATTTTCTTGTATTTCATGTTTTTCAAAGATATCAACCGTATCTCTCCAAAATGATAAGAACTAATCATAAAATATATGTATATATATTTCATATAAATCCATGTAGTTCAATTTTTCTTTTTTGATTTTATCTCTCTCAGTCTATTTTGTCTTATATAATACTAATTTGAGAAATGTGAATTATTTAGGAATAGAGGATGATTATGAGCGATTAGCAGCTCAAATTTCAAAGAAAAACAGCGAACTTGAGATCTACTCACTCTACTTACCTCTTCCTTTCCCATTTGTAAAAAAAAAAAAAAAAAGAGAGAGTGAGCATATCTGGGACCATTTGACTAGGAATTTTGCAACTTGATACTTCTTGAACATGAGCGGGAAACGTGCATTATTTTCTGTTTACTCGGGTTTTAGAGATTTTAAAAAGGAGCTAAAAATAATTGTACATACTGCCATAAATACATATTTATTGTATAAATGAAATCCATTCATATATACACATGAATTTAGTTAAATCACCTATTAAAAGAAGTTTTAAACAATAACTATGCTGTACTAGTGAATTGTAGATTTAAATAATCAGTTATGGGCACAATAAATTATGGCAGTTAAGGTCACAGACGCTGGAGCCAGATTGCCAGTTTGCACCCCGGTTTCTCTCTCTACTTGCCTTGTGATCCTGGATGAATCACTTCTCCTGCTTGGACTCCAGTTTGACCATCAATAAAATAGAGATAATAATAGTAACTACGTGATAGTGTAGTTGTAAAGATTAAATAAATGAATATATATAAAGTGCTTAGAATTGTGCTTAGCACTAATTAAATGCTACCTATGACTATTATTTGGTGTGATAGAAAGAGCGGAAGTGAGGAGATTCTAACTCTGTAGCTAATTCTCTACATAAATTTGAAGACATTATTTACTTATCTGGATCTCCAAGTCTATATCTGCAAAATAAGAGATTTTGAATATATGGTTTCTAAGGTCTTTCTTAGCCCTAAATTTTTGGAAGTCAAATAATACTTTATAGAAATCACTTGACAAGTCACTTCAATTATTTCCCTGTAACCATATCCTTATAAATGTCTTGAGGCTGCATGTAGAATCTTTATTGTTATGGTTGGTTGATTGAAGGTGAGTTCTGATGAGTCAACTCCTGAGATCTTTCCAGTTTCCTATCATAGTTTTCTTGTTCTAATCATAAAAAATATAAGAAAATGGTGAGTTTTAGAAGTTTCATTCCATGAGAGATATTATACTTATGTATCAATAATGGAACCAAGGGAAAATAAGTTTGTACTATTTGCCACATTGTAGTTGCTCTCTCAAATTAATCAATTTATCTTAACTTTTAAAGAAATAGATTTATGACATGTCATTTACAATATCCAAAATTAGATTTTCTTTTGTAAGACTAACTCACTAATAAAGAACATGATCTGCTGCATAATAAATTCAGCATAACACCTGATTTTGTACATACATTATCGTATTCTATTAAAGTGAATTTGTGTTAAAAAAAATAAAAGAGATCATTTAACATGAGTTTCAGATAAAAGGTGAGCATTTGTGTAAGATTTTCCATAGCAGAAATAATCAAAAGTGTCTTTTTCTTTCAATATTGCCTTCACCCAGTAGTGTGGCCATGACCAAAAGACATCTGCGGAAATTAAAGTTTAATTCCACTTGGAAAATACTAGTCAATTACCAACTCTTAAATGTGATTCTTTTTAATCCTCACATACTGAAGTCTATAACTGTTGTCATTTTGTCATAGATTGCACCACATTTAATCAGTTTAAAATAAAACACAGATGGCCCTTGTTCCATAAAATCTCTGGTTTCTTTCTCTTTCACTGACCGCATAGTCAATATGCATGAATCACAAAGCTGAGACTTAACATTTTCTTCAAGTAGCCTGGGGCAATAATAAATCAAAGATTCATTTCTGGAGATGGCAAACCTGGCAGATACAACATTGTAGAGAGCAGATAGACATCTATTTTATGAAAGAATGTTGCTAATGACAATCAGGTACACATTAATGCATAATTTTCACTGACATTTATGGGTCAAAATCTTATTAGGTTAACTCCTATGTTTTGTTACTGAAGTAAAAGCTGCTTTAATGAGATGGATACATAAAACTCAGGATTTACTCAAGTCAGATATAAGCATTGCAATAATTGTTCTACTGTAGCTTCCTAATAGGTCTCAAGCAGTGGACAATAAACTGGACCCAACTCCAGTATCTTGACCATACTGTAAACACAGACCATTTTCTTCCTTTTTAGTAATTGGTATGAAAATATATTTTGGAGAGACATATTGGCTTTATTTAGAATGTATTTCAATAAGATTTCTGCAGGATAGAAACTATGGCAGAGCTAAAAAATCTGCAAAATGAAGAGGGATGATATTGAGGTTTTTCTGAAGGAAATTAAGGACAAAAAATACTGAGCTTTCAGCTTGGTGAAGAAAGAGTAAGGAAGGGGAAGACTTCCATTGGGAGAGAGAGCCAAGGAGAAACTGCCAAGGAAAAATGTGTAAAGAGTTCTCAGTTGAAATATCATGCTATAAGATTTTGACCTTTCCTGATGACGCCTGGAATCTTCAACTAAATTACCCTCAACAAAATTCTATTACAAACGTGGTATGATTTTTTTTTGTAAAAATCAAGGAAGAAGCCGAAATTTTGCAGCAGGATGGGAGAAGAATCAGAACAGCAGGAGGTGGGGGCAAAGAATAGTAGAAAACACTACCCTATGGATTATAGCATTGAATGTGGATCATGTTCCAAAACCATGTAGGATTCACCATAATCTCTCCATGGGACTCCAGTCAGATTCACAGAATGGATGTTTAGCATTTGTGTAAATAAAACATTAAGTGCATGATACCTGGGATGCATGAACCTTTAGTGGTGGAGAAGCACAGAGGTCTATCACGGATAAACATAAGAGAAATTTCCTTGAAAAAAAGTATAAATTAGCTGAGATCTGAAATATAACAAGAGAATGTCCAAGCAGAAAGGAGATGGAGAGTGCTGAAAGCAAAGAAAATGGTTTATGCAAAAGCCTGGGTGGAAGAGGGGACATTCCATATTCAGTAAGCTAAAATGACTCCTTATTTACTAGATTTTAGAATAGGAGATATTGTATGTTGTGAAATGAAACAGAGGAAATCTACAAGATTCAGACCATAAAAGGCCCTGTAATTTATACTAAAGAGTTTGGACTTGACCCTGGGAAATAAGAAGTCATTAAAGATTTTTAAAATGGAGTAATAATATCACAGTATTACACAGAATTCAGAAAAATGAATTCTTGTCTATGGTTTCCTCTGGCCATCCACAGGGCAAGGAGTCCAAAGGACCAAGGACACAAACCCACATGGCATTCATGCCCATCTTTCTAGAGAGTTCTCTGTGCATATAGTCACACAGAATTCCATGTCCAGATGATTCCAAACTTCTTCTATGACCTGTGTAGGTTCTTCTCCGGGTCTGTCACCTAAGGGCAGATCTCACCTGTGGGCTTACCTCTAGACCTGAAAGAAGGTACCTGAACAGTTGTTAAGGGGAGGATGGCTATGGACAATGAACAGATATACAGCTAGGAGTGTCTACATATAAATGTGTATAATAGCACTTATATATAGGTGCCCTAGCAGTTATGAATGAAGCATGAAAATAGAGAAGGGAAAGAGCCATTTATCTCCATTTATACTCTGGCCTGAACTCCACAAATTTTGAGAATTGGCCAGATTATTATATTTGTGCTTTAAAAGATTACTCTGTCTATGTTACAGAGAATGGAATGGAGGTACAAAGGACTGGTAAAAAGCATAGTATTTAAAAATCTGTTGAAATATTCTTGGAAAGGGTTGATATCATCTAGTGCTGGGTGGCGACAGTCAGAATGAAGATAATTTGATAGAATTTGGTGTTTGATTGCTGTGGGGGCTGAGATGGAGAGATAAGTCAAAGATTCTACCCAGGTTTTCAGTTTTCACACCTGGGTGACAGTAGTAGTTTTCATTGCAATAAAAATTAACAGAAGAAGAACAGTTTATAGACAGATGATGCTGACTTCAGTTTGGAGCATAATGAATTTAAAGTGCCTATGGGAATCAAGACAGGGATGCTCAATAGGGCATTTGATTTTGTGATCTAAAGAGCTATATGCTGGAGGAATAAATGTGGGACTTCTTAGCAAATGATAGTAATTGAAGCCCTTGGAGTAGATGAAATCATCTGAAGAGTGGTCGATGAAAAGTGAGCTGAGGATAGATCAGTGTGTAAAGCCAACGTTTAAGGGATAAGGATTTGAAGAGAACACCACTATTAAATGTGTCCAGAAACATAAGAAATGTGTTGCAAAGGAGGTTATTGAAATAGGGTAACTAAAATGAAGATCATAAATTAATTCATAAAATGAATCAATAAAATCAAATGCAGTAATAGCCAACACCACCTACTAATCCTGAGGGTATAGCATTCAAAGACTTTCAGCATTTTTTTAACAGTCTTAATACATGCATACATGAGCCAGTGTAAGTATCTCACTTCCCACCAATGATATTCTTTAAATGGCTGTTGTTAAGGATCATGAAAATGTACTTTGTTTAGTAATTATAATTGAAACTGAAAGTGATTGATTAAACTATTACGTACTGTTTATATTTAATTGTATTAAAATCATTTGATTTATGTACTCTTCATTGAGTACTATATGACAGAAACCATGCTGAGAACATTTTACTCATAATCTTATTTAGTCCTCATGAAAAACTTACGAAGTAGCTTCTATTATCCACTTTTCACAAATAAACTGAAGTATAAGAAAGTGAAATAACCTGGCCATGATCACAGAACTTATTAGTGGGAAAGCTGGATTTTGAACTTAGGTTGATTAGTATCAGACATCTTAACATTAAAATTTTATTTTGGTATCAGGAAACAAAGTAGAAATAAATGTACTCTTAGCAGATGATTTAAGTTTGATTGGTATTTCTTGACTAACCATAATTTATAATAATAAATAATTTTAAAACATCCAAATATTGACTTTCTCATGTATTCACTATTTTGAAATAATTAAAAAACTTTGAATTAGTTAGTTCTTTCTGCTACATAATAAATGACTTAAATGTAATCAGTTTTAATTGAAACATTTATTTTTTTAATTGAAGCATTTAAATATTAATTTATTTTGGTATAATATCCAACTAATTCTTGGCACCTGTACTAATCAAGTTATGTCGAAAATCCCTTTGGCTTAAAAGAATTTAGAAAAATGCAGTTTAAATATGTGAAAATTCCTAGCTAGAGAATATTTAAAATTCAGGTTATTAATTAAATCATATCTAACACAAAATCATGGCTAAATTTATTTTGTTTTATTTTTCTTAATAATTTTATTTATTTATTTATTTTTGGTGGCGTTAGGTCTTTGTTGCTATGCATGGGCTTTCTCTAGCTGCAGGGAGTAAGGGTTACCTTTCATTCCAGTGAGTGGGCTTCTCATTGTTGTGGCTTCTCTTGTTGCATAAAACGGGCTCTAGGCAGGTGGGCTTCAGTAGTTGTGGCACACAGACTCAGTAGTTATGGCTCATGGGCTGTAGAGCACAGGCTCAGTAGTTGTGGTGCACAGGTTTAATTGCTCTGCGGCATGTGAGATCTTCCTGGATCAGGCATCGAACCCGTGTCCCCTGAAATGGCAGACGTATTCTTAACCACTGTGCCACCAGGAAAGTACCTCATGGCTAATATTAAATAAAGTCATAGGGAAATAAATTCTAGGAAAAGTAACAGTAAGAAGTAGAATAAAATACATAAAGTAAAAGAATTTAGATTGACCGCATTGATTACTGGCATGTAAAGTGACACTTGAAATCACTTGAAACATATTTTCACTGTTAAACAATCCTCCTAAATTATTATGTATACTAAAAATTTAACACAATATTTTTTCTTCAAGCATAAAAATAAATTTTAGCATCATTTGTATTTAAATCATCATAAGTTCCTAATTAGTTAGGCATAACTAAGGAGATATGACATTATTATTATTACTATAATAACTTGTAAACACCTCCATATCCTATATTAAATAAAAAGATGAACAATCTAAATCTGTTTTAGTTAGCCATGTTATGAGGAAGGTCATGTTATAAAATTCGGTGGCAAACTGAAGAATGTAATGTATATAGACAATATCAATAAAATCTTACCTTCCAGTAGACCAAATGAAACTCAGGCAAGAAATTAAACATGCAGTTATGAGAGAGGGTTATATTTATTTGGAGAAAATCAATTCAATAAAGTTTTTCTGGCTGCTCATAAATACACATAAAACACAGAATACATTATTCTCTTTTTCTAGGTTGATATATGTGCACATATATCAGAGAGAAGAAGAGAGACAAAAAGAAATGAGACATTCTAGTGAGGTACACAAACAGGTACAACTATCACTTCTTAAGTATTGATTTAAATAAACATTTTACACTTTCTCTGACTATGGTCTCTTTTTCCATAGCCATTATCATCATAAATGAAATTTTACTCAGTCAGAGCTGCCCAAAACATGAATACTCTCCTCAAGTACATTGCATCCTCTTAGATATTGTGTCAATTTTTGTACATGCTGTGAGTTTCCAATTTGTGAATTATTTTTAATATATTGAGCTCACTTCCCTACCTTCTGATTTATGTTTTTAGTGATATAGTTTCTTTTATATATGCTAAGATTCACTAAGATGTGGTAAGGGGTGAAAAGAAGTAGTTGGCTTAGTATTACCAATTTGTAAACAAACTAAGAAGAAAATCTATACGTTGCTCCTGCTTTACAGAATTGCAAAGTCTTATGAAACCCTATTCTCTCACCCACCTATATATTCAACTTTTCATAGGTTAATCACTAACCTACACCTCAGAACATTCCCTTCAATTAATCATTCATTCAAAAGATACTTGAAATCACCTCCTATGTACCAGACACATTTTGTGCTCAGAGTGAAGAAATGAACACAGCATAGATTTTTATCTCATTGAACTCATAGTCTATGAGGAACGAAGTAAAAAAACAGTGATTACAACGTGGTTAGTTACTGCTCTCATAAAAGTATACCCAGATGCTATGACAGCAAAGGAAAGAATAGACTTCTCAACTAGCCCATCAGCTCTGGGAACTTTTCTTAGAAGATATTGGTTACTCTTGTGATGAGTCTTGAAGTTCGTGAAGAACTTTCCTAAGTAGAGAAAAGGATAAGAATGTTCCATGCCTGGAGAATAGCATGGAGGAATACAAAGCATTGAGTCAGCATCAGGAGTCCAAAACCTGGAAATTAATTATAATGGCTTAAGTAGAGATTACATATGGGGCAATAGCAGGAGATAGAGCTATAAAAAGGGCAGGAGCTTGTGAAATAAACTAAGAACTTTGAACATTAACCTGAAGTCCAGAAACCACAGAATAATTTTATAGAAATTTTTGAATATATCTAAGCAGCATCTTGACACAATCTGACAGTATGTATTCTAGCAAGAGATTCAGATATCAGCTAAGGAAATAAGTAAATATGTTATTGCAATGATGTAGATCAGAAGGGTGGACCCAAAGTAAGGTAGTTGTATGGGGATGAAGTTAGGAAGAAATAGGAGTAAAGGATTGCATGTAGAGAGGTGATTAAGAGGCCTCTGACTAACATAAATATACATAGGGATTCACTGATGACAAGGTTGCAAATGTTAAATAAAGGTGAAAAGCATCTTTGGCACAGTATCTGAGGGACTGAGTCTTTGGAATATTAAAGTGTCAGTGACCAACTAATGACAACTAATAGGATACTCAGATCTGGATCTCAAGAGAAAGGCAGAGACAAACATCAAGAAAGTAACATGAAAAAGGCAACATGGTTTGGTTGAAGTCCCCCAGCGAACAGTGCAAAGAGTGAGAACATAATGCAAGCATAGTGTCAAATTATTTCACTCAGAGGAGGAAACTTCAGTGTATGAAACAATGGTTTTCAGATCTTTCAAATGATAGAAAGTCACTTCCTTTTCAAAAGTCAAGAACTCAAATCCACACATCAAGTCATCTCTAATGTGATCTGTATTTTTTAAAACATTTGCAATGAGCATGATTTTCACCTTACTTTTTTTTTTTTTTTTTTTTTTTTTTTTTTTTTTTTTTTATGCGTTACGCGGGCCTCTCACTGTTGTGGCCTCTCCCGTTGCGGAGGACAGGCTCCGGACGCGCAGGCTCAGCGGCCATGGCTCACGGGCCCAGCCGCTCCGCGGCATGTGGGATCTTCCCAGACCGGGGCACGAACCCGTGTCCCCTGCATCGGCAGGCGGACTCTCAACCACTGCGCCACCAGGGAAGCCCTTCACCTTACTTTTGATCTAATCTTCACTTCATATTCAGAGACAGATCCATCTTGAAGCTAATGGAGTTTATATAGCCAGGTCCATCATTTGGTTCCTTCCACAACCCCCAAAATGGTCCAGCAATGTGTTTATACAGTTATATGAGTTTTGAAAAGTTTGTGAAAGTGAGATAATTTAACTGCAATTGATTAAGACCACTGTCTGTTGCCATTTATCTTCCCCTCTTGTTAGGTAGCATGGGATGAGTTTGAGCATTTGGAAATATAGCTAAGGGGAATTTAAGGTGGAGATCCATTTAGTTTGAGTTTAGTGGGAAATACTTATGTGATTCACAGTCACTTCTGTACACAGAGTATTGCTACCTGTTCCAGGGTAGGAATGACCTCCAGAAATACTCTCCCACTCATTGACCTAAGGTGCTTCCACTCATCAACCTATGAGTTGGAGAGGAGAGTCTGGTTGTAAAATGTCTAGAGCCAGAAGCTAGTCTGTGTAAAATTTTTCTAAACCTTACTCATATGTTTAAAAATTCTCTAAGAGACTTTCCCAAATTTGAAAACAATTCTAGAAATTGCATGACATTTTCAATAATATATAAAAAGCACTCCTATAAGCCATGAAAAATAAATACATTTTTATCAAACATGCTAGGAGAAAAAACCTGATTATTTTTTCTCTTCTAGGTATAGAAAAAGATATAAGGAAACCATTGTTATATGAAGAGTTGATTGAAGAGTATGCAGCCAAAAATGTAGAGGGAAAAATGTATAGCAGGTGTTATGCAATTAATTGAGCATATATCATGTTAATTTTATGGATTTTTGTGATGTTTGTGGTTTTCAACCATTTTTTTTAAATGTACTATTAATTATGATTTCTTTCTCATTCTAATTAGATATTCATTTTCATACTTAATTATACATTTCTAATTTTGCATTACTTTATTTAAAAAGAACCTCTGAACTTGTATAAGATTCACCTCCTCCAAAACTTAATTCTTCCCTAATAAAGTCCTCATCACTGCCATGGAGAAAGGAAAATATCTTGAAAGCATTTCTATAATATTCACTACACTACTGTTGAGAAAATAGAGAAGAAAAGCTACTGAGTCCTAAGATATTTGTGAGAATTATATCTGGATGCTCCACTGATATTTTAATTTCTTTAAATGGTTTTTAATCCACCAAATACTATCGCTATAGGTAACAATATTTCAAAGGCATCATTGTCATATAACAAATTTACATGGATTTTGGAAAGCTATAATCTATACATCATTGATTTAAAGGCATGTTGGTCTATTTCATACTTTTGAACAATTACCATCTACTGCTTTGACAAAATATAGAGTTTAATAGTACAGTGTATATTCTCCTCACTTTATTGCTTGAGCAGAAAAAATATACTGAATTTAATGTTCTTGAAAAAAAATCAGTTATTTTCCAGGTAAAATGGTAGCTGTAAGAAAAAAATCTTATTTTTGTTTTATTTAGCAAGCATAGCACACTGATCTACCACATTACAGATAGACTTACTCTTAGATGTCTAAAGCATAGAAGGGCCAAAATATCCATAAAAATCACTGTTCTAATATGTTAAGTGTAATCCTTGCAGTTACTGATATTTATAGATGAGTAAGAGAAAAAGCCCATTTCTTAAAATGTCAATTGTGCAGTTTGTTTTGATCTGAAGCATCTTAAAATTGCAAAATATCCCCTACCAAACATTATGAAGAAGCTTCACCTTCCTAGGAGAATGGGAGGAATGGATTTTTGAAAACTAACCACTTTTATAACATTTCTCCATAGTGTTGAGTGAATTTCATGTAAATACATTCTCCTTTTGACATAATTTTTTACCTAATTTATCAAGATCAATATTTTAAACTCTATATATAGCCCTTAATTTGTATTTATCTCTAATATGGTAATTTATAATTACATAAAGAGCTGAATGGGTAAATTTTTCATATAATTTAAATCTAGAAATGTATATCAGATGATTTTCACAGGAAATTTTCCAGTTTCTCAACTAAATATATATGTCTAGCTTTTCAGGAGAAAACACCAGGAGAATTCCCCTGAAATCTCTTCAGTGTGAGTGTGTATATAATGTGCAACTGCCTCCATTTCATGCCACCCCTACCTTCCTGAAGTTCTCTATCCTCCTTGACATTTTCATTAAAATAGCAATTTTGACTCATACAAAAAATCACACATCCAACAGCACAGGAAAATATGGGTAACAGTTGATCATGTAACAGAATCTAGGCAGAGTTTGCACAAACTATTATACCGGTGGGCTGGATTTAAAAATTGAATTAGTGTCGTGTCATGCCTTTCTTACTCTAAATATCTTATGTAGTAAATTAAATTATCATTCCCTTTAATATTTAGTTATATTTCTTCTTTACATAGAATATCTTACCGTGCTTTGTACCTATTCTAACTTGGAAAAAAAAAGAATATCAGAATACAAGTAGTTTTCCAGTAAACGTTATTTATTTTGTGTGACTGAAACTCAGTATATGTGTTAGTTCTTGGATTACAAAACAAAATTACAGTTCAGTTTCTAACCTAAAGCATTGTTTGATTTCGTATTATAAAATTACTGCTTAAATCATATACATACTAAATTAAATCTTGAAAATTAAACGTCCATTTCTGTTATAGATCAATTAGAATTACTTTTGGCTAGATGATTAATTGTGCTTCTGTGCTTATAGTACACAAGAAACTGCCTGAAGATTAGCTAAACGTTCTCCCCCAAATCTATTAGTAATTTAATCATCTTGGCTACCAAACAATTAAATTTTAATCATTCTACAGTTGGTTTAAGGGAAGTTTCCCTAATAAAGTATATATGGACTACTTGGCCTAGTTGATATTTTTCTTTAAGTTTCCAGAATATTATTCCTATAAGGTATGGAAGAAAATGAAAGAAATATTCTTCAAAACCTTCAACATTCTTCAAAGGCTTGATCTTTGTAGCAAGAAAATAACTCAGCATTTCACAGTGGATGAACTAAAGTGGCATCCTGCCATTTAAGTACACTTCTGTATTAGCCTGACCCAATCTGTACACACTGATTGTAACATTGTGCTGTGTGTTCTTTATAAATGGCTCAGAATAAATGATCCTGCTGTGCAACAGTCATTACAAGACAATTTAGCTAGTGCTTACTATTCTTTGGTTGTTGAAAGAAAAGACGGAGGTTATCCAGAACTAATAAGGTGGCACTGACATTAAGTAGATCAAGATAAAAAGCAAGCAGATAAAAAAAGAAAAGAAAAGGAAGAAAGACATGCAAGGGAATTGGCAAATCTTCCTATTTTATGAATTAAGACTGATTTTGGACAACAAAATAATTTCTCAGGTCATTTCTGTGCAGAATGTTACCATCGAATACAAATATATTTATTTGTATACATATCTGAATTTACATCATAACTAGTTAGGGAAAAAGAAGATAAATCATGTTAGTAGCAATGAACAATTATAAAACAACAAAAAGAAGAACAAGTGTATACTTTTTTGGGGGGTGAACAATTTTATTTTATTTTGATTTTTGATTTTTTAAAATCTTTATTAGAGTATAATTGCTGTACAATGGTGTGTTAGTTTCTGCTTTATAAAAAAGTGAATCAGTTATACATATACATATATCTCCATATCTCTTCCCTCTTGCATCTCCCTCCCTCCCATCCTCCCTATCCCACCCCTGTAGGTGGTCACAAAGCACCCAGCTGATCTCCCTGTGCTATGCAGCTGCTTCCCACTAGCTATCTATTTTACATTTGGTAGTGTATATATGTCCATGACTCTCTCTCACTTTCTCACAGCTTATGCTTCCCCCTCCCCATAACCTCAAGTCCATTCTCTAGTAGATCTGTGCCTTTATTCCCATCTTGCTCCTAGGTTCTTTGCGACCATTTTTTGTTTGTTTGTTTTTTAGATGCCATATATATGTGTTAGCATACGGAATTTGTTTTTCTCTTTCTGACTTACTTCACTCTGTATGACAGACTCTAAGCCCATCCACCTCACTACAAAAAACTCAGTTTCATTTCTTTTTATGGCTGAGTAATATTCCATTGTATATATGTGCCACATCTTCTTTATCCATTCATCTGTTGATGGACACTTAGGTTGCATCCATGTTCTGGCTATTGTAAATAGAGCTGCAATGAACATTTTGGTAGATGACTCTTTTTGAATTATGGTTTTCTCAGGGTGTATGCCCAGTAGTGGGATTGCTGGGTCATACGGTAGTTCTATTTGTAGTTTTTTAAGGAAACTCCATACTGTTCTCCATAGTGGTTGTATCAATTTACATTCCCACCAACAGTGCAACAGGGTTCCCTATTCTCCAAACTCTCTCCAGCATTTATTGTTTGTTGGTATTTTGATGATGGCCATTCTGACTGGTGTGAGATGATATCTCATTGTAGTTTTGATTTGCATTTCTCTAATGATTAAGGATGTTGAGTATTCTTTCATGTGTTTGTTGGCAGTCTGCATATCTTCTTTGGAGAAATGTCTATTTAGGTCTTCTGTCCATTTTTGGATTGGGTTGTTTGTTTTATTGATATTGAGCTGCATGAGCTGCTTGCAAATTTTGGAGATTAATCATTTGTCAGTTGCTTCATTTGCAAATATTTTCTCCCATTCTGAGGACTGTCTTTTCATCTTGCTTATGGTTTCCTTTGCTGTGCAAAAGCTTTTAAATTTCATTAGGTTACATTTGTTTATTTTTGTGTTTATTTTCATTTCTCTAGGAGGTGGGTCAAAAAGGATCTTGCTGTGATTTATGTCATAGAGTGTTCTACCTGTGTTTTCCTCTAAGAGTTTGATAGTGTCTGGTCTTACATTTAGGTCTTTAATCCATTTTGAGTTTATTTTTGTGTATGGTGCTAGGGAGTGTTCTAATTTCATTCTTTTACATGTAGCTGTCCAGTTTTCCCAGCACCACTTATTGAAGAGGCTGTCTTTTCTCCACTGTATATTCTTGCCTCCATTATCACAGGTAAGGTGACCATATGTGTGTGGGTTTATCTCTGGGCTTTCTATCCTGTTCCATTGATCAATATTTTTGTTTTTGTGCCAGTACCATACTGTCTTGATTACTGTGGCTTTGCAGTATAGTCTGAACTCAGGGTTCCTGATTCCTCCAGCTCCATTTTTCTTTTTTAAGATTGCTTTGGCTATTCTGGGTTTTTTGTGTTTCCATACAAATTGTGAATTTTTTTATTCAGAACATGTGTATTTTTATTCATGATAAAAAAAAAAAAACAAGCCAGAATAAGAGACCCTAAATTGAATGAATATCTGGGTAAGTAGAAGCTCTGAAAATTGTGATGGCAAAAATCCTGGGCCTCAGTAAATAATACAGGGTTCAATGCATTAAATCATTATACCAATATCCGTGATAATCTAATAGTACGATGGAGGTATGGTGTAGTAGGTGTTCCCAGAGTTGACTTCTCCTCACTACAATTTCTAAAAATAAGGGTATCAGAATGACTCTAAAAACAGTTGAGGAGTATGGCTGTTACTGGGCCTAGTATCAATAATGTAAATTAAATTTCATATTACTTTGGGTTTTCAGAGAGGGGATCTTTCTGCTCACAAGGAAAAGTCACTTTGTTTCTTTTTTATTTTTCATTATAATAATAATAATAAGAGACCATGTGCTTCTTTGAATCATAGACTTATGCACTCAATATACTTTTCAAAATATCTATGAGTTACACTGGGCTCATTTGAGTACATGGGGGAGAGTTGGAGTCAATAAATATGAGAGGTAGATAAGGACATAAATTGCATGGAGATAACATTCTAAATGTCCCCGTCTGTTCTCACCTGCAAGTTGGTAAATGTGTGTGTTGTGTGAGTTTATAATGGATAGAATGGGCTCTTTTAAAAGAGCTAGAAAATTTTCCTCAAATGGCATAGTTGATTTCATAGAAGTGAGTTACAAGATACTAATAGGAAATTGATTATATGGTTGTTTTCAATGCAATGTGGCCACATCCATTTATAAGAATCATATATCACTACATTGTGGTACCTGTGGTACCCCCACTGTGTCTTCAGGGTCACTGACTTCTGTCACAATCCCTGATGCCATTGTTTCACACAAATGATTTAGTTCACAAGTTTCTAAATAAGTTTTTCAGTTCCTCTGCATCTGGGAAAATTCCAATACATCCCAAGAATACCAGAAGCTCACTATATGACATTAAATCTCAAGGAGGTGGGATGCATTCTCCTTCTGAGGAGATGTCGAAGATTCTGATAGTGGATTAATTAGAAAAGATCATGCAAGTGATCCTACCGATGATCTCCCCATTTCCATTATTGCTCTTTTGCAAGCCATTTCCCATATAGGCCCAGAATGATCAACTTAAAACTTAAATTACATCATATCACCCTACATAGAACTTTTCAATGATTTCACAATGCACTGGGGTGGGAGTTGAGGTGGGGAGAAGAAATGCATTACCTTTTATACAGTTCTTGAGTCCCTGTGCTAATTGCCCCTGCCTGGCCTTCTTTCAGTTCTTCAAGATCTCATAGGCTCTTTCCTTGCTTTCCTGCCTAAAACTCTTTTCCTTGACTTTTTGCTTGCTAATATCACTCTTCCTTCAGATAGCATCTTAAAATTATTACTTTTCCTGAGGTGACTCCCAATATAGATTAAGATCTTCTGTAATATTTCTGTGGAAATATGGACTTACCATAGTGCTAATCAATTTAGTAATTATATTGTAAAGACACTGTTTATTGCTTGCATTCCCCGTTAGTAGGTTTCTTTTCTTTTTTTTTTTTTTATGCGGTACACGGGCCTCTCACTGCTGTGGTCTCTCCCGTTGCGGAGCACAGGCTCCGGATGCGCAGGGTCAGCAGCCATGGCTCACGGGCCCAGCTGCTCCGCAGCATGCGGGATCCTCCCGAACCGGGGCATGAATCCGAGTCCCCTGCATTGGCAGGCGGACTCTCAACCACTGCACCACCAGGGAAGTCCAGTAGGTTTCTAATAGCAGGGATGGTGTTTGTTGGTTCACCACTCTATATTCAGAATGTAGTATAATGCCAAGTATATAGTAGATACTCAGTAAATTGGTGAAAGAGTGAATGAATGTATGATGGTGTTTTTAAGGTGTCAGCACTGCCAGGTTACAATACCCATTAATTCCAAAAAGCACAACCAAAGTGTTGCTGCGAAGATATTTTGCAAATACAATTAAAGGCTAATCTGTTGACTTAAAGAGAGGGAGTTTATTCTGGATAATAAATTGGAAGTCTTTAAAACCTGGACTGGGATTCCCCACAAGGGAAAAGAAACCCCACCTATGTCTATGATTGAACTCTGACTGATAGAGGAGTGAATGAATGGGTACTATCTGTGCCATCTTACTGACCTTTGAGCAAGTCACTTATTTACTCTATGTAGCATATGCAGAATGCAAAATTATAGTGCCTAGCTCACAGAGTGGTTGATAGAATTACAAATGTAATGGTTATAAAACATTTGGCACAATGTTTAGTATGTAGTTCGATAAATATTTGCTATAATTATTATGAAATACTTATAAAACATGCTTTAATTAAAATAGATTTACTATTTTCTTATCAAATATATGCAGTACCTTTAAAAATTTTTCTCCCATTGGCTCCAGGTACATGATTCAATGAAAACAAAGTAACACACCATTTAAACAAAGAAAAGAAGAAATTACTGACTCAAAAGAGAATAAGTATTGAGAAACTGAAGCAAAGTATCTCCTCCTGGTTCACTTGTGTAATACATATATTTCTTTTTTTTTTAACATCTTTATTGGAGTATTATTGCTTTACAATGGTGTGTTAGTTTCTGCTTTATAACAAAGTGAATCAGCTATACTTATACATATATCCCCATATCTCCTCCTTGTTGCATCTCCCGCTCACCCTCTCTATCCCACCCTTCTAGGTGGTCACAAAGGACTGAGCTGATGTCCCTGCGTAATGTGGTGGCTTCCCACTAGCTATTTATTTTACATTTGGTAGTGTGTATATGTGCATGCCACTCTCTCACTTCACCCCAGCTTACCCTTCCCCCTCCCTATATCCTCAAGTCCATTCTCTACGTGTGCATTTTTATTCCTGTCCTGCCCCTAGATTCTTCAGAAACTTATTTTTTTTAGATTCCATATATATGTGTTAGCATACAGTATTTCTTTTCCCTTTGTGACTTATTTCACTCTGTATGACACACTCTAGGTCCATCCACCTCACTACAAATAACTTAAGTTTGTTTCTTTTTATGGCTGAGTAATATTCCATTGTATATATGTGCCACATCTTCTTTATCCATTCATCTGTCAGTGGACACTTAGATTGCGTCCATGCCCGGCTATTGTAAATAGTGTTCCAATGGACATTGTGGTACATGACTCGTTTTGAATTATGATTTTCTCAGGGTATATGTTGAGTAGTGGGATTGCTGGGTTGTATGGTAGCTCTATTTTTAGTTTTTTAAAGGAACCTCCATACTGTTCTCCATAGTGGCTGTATCAATTTACATTCCCACCAACAGTGTACGAGGGTTCCCTTTTCTCTACATCCTCTCCAGCATTTAATGTTTGTAGATTTCTTGATGATGGCCATTCTGACTGGTGTGAGGTGATACCTCTTTGTAGCTTTGATTTGCATTTCTCTAATGATTAGTGATGTTGAGCATTCTTTCATGTGTTTGTTGGCAATCTGTATATCTTCTTTGGAGAAATGTCTATTAAGATCTTCCATCCGTTTTTGGATTGGGTTGTTTGTTTTATTGATATTGAGCTGCATGAGCATCTTGTTAATTTTGGAGATTAATCCTCTGTCAGTTGCTTCATTTGCAAATATTTTCTCCCATTCTGAGGGTTATCTTTTCGTCCTATTTATGTTTTCCTTTGCTGTGCAAAAACTTTTAGGTTTCTTTAGGTCCCATTTGTTTATTTTGGTTTTTATTTCCATTTCTCTAGGAGGTGGGTCAAAAAGGATCTTGCTGTGATTTATGTCATAGAGTGTTCTGCCTATATTTTCCTCTAAGAGTTTAATGGTGTCTGGCCTTACATTTAGGTCTTTAATCCATTTTGAGTTTATTTTTGTGTATGGTGTTAGGGAGTGTCCCAATTTCATTCTTTTAACATGTAACTGTCCAGTTTTCCCAACACCACTTATTGAATAGGCTGTCTTTTCTCCACTGTATATTCTTGCCTCCTTTGTCAAAAATAAGGTGACCATATGTGCTTGGTTTTGTCTCTGGGCTTTCTCTCCTGTTCCATTGATCTGTATTTCTGTTTTTGTGCCAGTACCATACTGTCTTGATTACTGTAGCTTTGCAGTATAGTCTGAAGTCCAGGAGCCTGATTCTTCCAGCTCTTTTTTTTCCTTCTCGAGATTGCTTTAGCTATTCTGGGTGTTTTGTGTTTCCATAGAAATTGTGAAGTTTTTTGTTCTAGTTCTGTGGAAAATGCCATTGGGAGTTTGATAGGGATTGCATTAACACTGTAGATTGCTTTGGGTAATATCATCATTTTCACAATGTTGATTCTTCCAATCCAAGAACATGGTATATCTCTCCATCTGTTTGTATAATCTTTAATTCTTTCATCAGTGTCTTATAGTTTTCTGCATGCAGGTAATTTGTCTTCATAGGTAGGTTTATTCCTAGGTATTCTATTCTTTGTGTTTCTGTGGTAAATGGGATTGTTGCCTTAATTTCTCTTTCATATTTTTCATTATAATTGTATAGGAATGCAAGAGATTTCTGTACATTAATTTTGTATCCTGCTACTTTACCAAATTCATTGATTAGCTTTAGTAGGTTTCTGGTAGCATCTTTACAATTCTCTCTGTATAGTATCATGTCATCTGCAAACAGTTAGAGCTTTACTTCTTCTTTTCCATTCTGATTGCTTTTATTTCTTTTTTTCTGTACGTGGACCTCTCACTGTTGTGGCCTCTCCCATTGTGGAGCACAGGCTCCAGACACGCAGGCTCAGCGACCATGGCTCATGGGCCCAGCTACTCCACAGCATGTGGGATCTTCCCAGACCAGGGCACGAACCCACGTATCCTGCATTGGCAGGCGGACTCTCAACAACTGTGTCACCAAGGAAGCGCTGCTTTTATTTATTTTTTTTCTCTGATTGCTGTAGCTAAAATTTCCAAAACTATGTTAAATAATAGTGGTGAGAGTGGACAACCTTCTCTTGTTTCTGATCTTAGAGGAAATGATTTCAGATTTTCCCCTTTGAGAACAATATTAGCTGTGGGTTTGTCATAAATGACCTTTATTATGTTGAGGTAAGTTCCCTCTATGCCTACTTTCTGTAGGGTTTGTATCAGAATTGGGTGCTGAATTTTTTTGAAAACGTTTTCTGCATCTATTGTGATGATCATACGTTTTTTCTCCTTTAATTTGTTAATATGGTTTATCACATTGATTGATTTGTGTATATTGAAGGATCCTTACATTCCTGGGATAAAACCCACTTGATCATGGTGTATGATCCTTTTAATGTGCTCTTGGATTCTGTTTGCTAGTATTTTGTTGAGGATTTTTGCATCTATGTTCATCAGTGATACTGGCCTGTAGTTTTCTTTCTTTGTGACATCTTTGGTTTTGAGATAGGGTGACGGTGGCCTCATAGACAGAATTTGGGAGTGTTCCTCCCTCTGCTATATTTTGGAAGAGTTTGAGAAGGACAGGTGTTAGCTCTTGTCTAAATGTTTGATAGAATTCGCCTGTGAAGCCATCTCGTCCTGGACTTTTGTTTGCTGGAAGATTTTTAATCACAGACTCAATTTCAGTGCTTGTCATTGGTCTGTTTATATTTTCTATTTCTTCCTAGTTCCATCTTGGAAGGTTGTGTAGTTCTAAGCATTTGTCCGTTTCTTCCAGGTTGTCCAGTTTATTGGCATAGAGTTGCTTGTAGTAATCTCTCATGATCCTTTGTATTTCAGCAGCGTCAGTTGTTACTTCTCCTTTTTAATTTCTAACTCTATTGACTTGTGTCTTCTCCCTTTTTTTCTTGATGAGTCTGGCTAATGGTTTATCATTTTTTTTTTATCTTCTCAAAGCATGAGCTTTTAGTTATATTGATATTTGCTATTTTTTCCTTCATTTCTTTTTCATTTATTTCTAATCTGATATTTATGATTTCTTGCCTTATGCTAACTTTGGAGGATTTTTTTTTCTTCTTTCTCTGTTTGCTGTATGTGTAAGGTTAGGTTGTTTGTTTGAGATGTTTCTTGTTTCTTGAGGTAGGATTGTATTGCTATAAACTTCCTTCTTAGAACTGCTGTTGCTGCATATTATAGGCTTTGGGTCATCATTTATTTCTATGTATTGCTTATATCCTCTTTGATTTCTTCAGTGATCTCTTAGTTATTTAGTAGCACACTGTCTAGCCCCCATATGTTTGTATTTTTTACAGATTTCTTCCTGTAATTGATATCTAGTCTCATAGTGTTGTGATTGGAAAAGATATTTGATATGATTTCAAATTTCTTCAATTTACCAAGGTTTGATTTGTGACCCCAGATATGATCTATCCTGGAGAATGTTCCATGAGCACTTGAGAAGGAAGTGTATTCTGTTGTTTTTGGATGGAATGTCCTATAAATATCAATTAAGTCCGTCTTGTTTAATGTATCATTTACAGATTGTGTTTCCTTGTTTATTTTCACTTTGGAATATCTGTCCATTGGTGAAAGTGGGGTGTTAAAGTCCCCTACTATGATTATGTTACTGTTAATTTCCCCTTTCATAGCTGTTAGTATTTGCCTTATGTATTGAGGTGCTCCTATGTTGGGTGCATAAATATTTACAATAATTATATCTTCTTCTTGGGTTGATCCCTTGATCATTATGTAGTGGCCTTCTTTGTCTCTTCTAATAGTCTTTGTTTTAAACTCTGTTTTGTCTGATATGAGAATTGCTACTCCAGCTTCCTTTTGATTTCCATTTGCATCAAATATCTTTTTCCATCCCCTCACTTTCAGTCTGTATGTGTCCCTAGGTCTGAAGTTGGTCTCTTGTAGACAGCATATCTACAGGTCTTGTTTTTATATACATTCAACCAGTCTATGTCTTTTGGTGGGAGCATTTAATCCATTTACATTTAAGGCAGTTGTCATTATGTATGTTCCTATTACCATTTCTTAATTGTTTTGGGTTTGCTATTGTAGATCTTTTCCCTCTTTTGTGTTTCCTGCTTAGAGAAGTTCCTTTAGCATTTGTTGTAAAGCTGGTTTGGTGGTGTTGAATTCTCTCGCACTAACCTTGGCCCTCACCATATGAATCCCTCTACCTATACCCACCCCCTCATCAACATAAACCTAGGAGTACTATTCATACTAGCAATATCTAGCCTAGCCGTCTACTCCATTCTATGGTCTGGATGAGCTTCCAACTCAAAATATGCTCTGATCGGAGCACTACGAGCAGTAGCACAAACAATCTCATACGAGGTAACATTAGCCATTATTCTACTATCAGTACTCCTGATAAACGGCTCCTTCACCCTATCCACATTAAACACTACACAAGAAAAATTATGATTACTCTTCCCCTCATGACCCTTAGCCATAATATGATTTATTTCTACCTTAGCAGAAAATACCGAGCCCCCTTCGACCTTACAGAAGGAGAATCAGAACTCGTATCTGGCTTTAATGTAGAATATGCAGCAGGTCCCTTCGCCCTCTTCTTCCTAGCAGAATATGCTAATATTATCATAATAAATATATTCACAACTATCTTATTCCTAGGTGCATTCCATGATCCCCACATGCCAGAATTATGCACAATAAACCTAATCGTCAAATCCTTACTATTAACAATATCCTTCCTATGAATTCGAGCATCTTACCCCCGATTTCGATACGACCAGCTAATGCATCTACTCTGAAAAAACTTCCTCTCACTAACGCTAGCCCTCTGTATATGACATGTCTCACTACCCATTATAACAGCAGGCATCCCTCCTCAAACATAAACATGAGAAATATGTCTGACAAAAGAGTTACTTTGATAAGGCTGTTACTAGTACGTAGTACAGCTTTTTCTTGTCTGTAAAGGTTTTAATTTCTTGATTAAATCTGAATGAGATCCTTGCTGGATAGAGTAATCTTGGTTGTAGGATTTTCCCTTTCATCACTTTAAATATGTCCTTCCACTCCCATCTCTCTTGCAGAGTTTCTGCTGAAAGAGCAGCTGTTAACCTTATGGGGATTCCCTTGTATGTTATTTGTTGCTTTTCCTCTTGCTGCTTTTAATAATTTTTCTTTGTATTTAATTTTTGATAGTTTGTTAATACATGTCTTGGTGTGTTTCTCCTTAGATTTATCCTGTATGGGACTCTTTGTGCCTCCTGGACTTGATTAACTATTTCTTTTCCCATATTAGGGAAGTTTTCAACTATAATCTCTTCAAATATTTTCTCAGTCCCTTCCTTTTATTCTTCTTCTTCTGGGACCCATATAATTACAATGTTGGTGTGTTTAATGTTGTCCCAGAAGTCTCTGAAACTGTCCTAAATTCTTTCATTCTTTTTTTTTTATTATGCTCTGCGTTACTTATTTCCACTATTATATCTTCCAGTTCACTTATCCGTTCTTCTGCCTCAGTTTTTCTGCTACTGATTCCTTCTGGAGAATCTTTAATTTCATTTATTGTGTTGTTCATCATTGTTTGCTTGTTCTTTAGTTCTTCTAGGTCTTTGTTAAACATTTCTTCTATTTTCTCCATTCTATTTCCAATATTTTGGATTATTTTTACCATCGTTTCTCTGAATCCTTTTTCAGATTAACTGCCTATTTCCTCTTCATTTGTTTGGTCTGGTGAGTTTTTACCTTGCTCCTTCATCCACTGTGTAACTCTGTGTTTTTTCATTTTGATTAACCTACTGTGCTTTTGGTCTCCTTTTCACTGGCTGCAGGTTCATAGTTCTCGTTGTTTTTGGTGTCTGCCTCCAGTGGCTAATGTTGGTTCAGCGGCTTGTATAGGCTTCCTGGTGGAGGGGACTGATTCCTGTGTTCTGGTGGATGAGGCTGGACCTTGTCTTTCTGGTGGGCAGGACCACGTCTGGTGGCATGCTTTGGGGTGTCTGTGACCTTATTATGATTTTAGGCAGCCTCTCTGCTAATGGGTAGGGTTGTATTCCTGTCTTGCTAGTTGTTTGCCATAGGGTGTCCAGCACTGGAGCTTGCTGGTCATGAGTGGAGCTGGGTCTTAGCATTAAGATGAGGTCTCTGGGAGAGTTTTGCTGTTTGATATTAGGTGGAGCTGGGAGGTCTCTGATGGACCAATGTCCTGCACTCGGCTGTCCCACCTCAGAGAAGTAGTCCTGACAACCGGCCAGAGCACCAAAACACTGTCAGCCACACAGATTTTCTACAGCCTGAATTTTTCACTTGTTCTCAGCCTACTGCTTTTAAAAGTGGATGAATTGATTTTGCTGATATTAATTATATTTCAACCTCATGATTGATAATGTTTGGGGGAAAGAACGATATTCTGTTCAAATGTCAGGTCAAAAGCTTATCCACACATCGATTTGTCAATCCAGGATCTTAGGAAATGACAGAATGACTGCAGCTGTACAGGCACCAAGAGTGAGATCACAAGTTTGTGCTGCCTCTTGGTGGCACCTGATTCTTGGGCGCTCAATAAATGGCCATTACTTTCACTAGTCTGTAAATTCACTGGGGGCTCCTGGGATTCTTTCTTGAGCAGCCACAATGGAGGTCTGTTGGCATGCTCTTCAGTCTTTGCACAACACAGAAGTGGGGTGACTACACCACCTGTGCCACATCCACACAGCAATCTACATCCTTTACACCCACCTAGCTCCCCCCACCTCAGAGACCTTCCACAAAGCTCTAACCCAGGCCTTAGCCGGGCCCTGAGAGACAAGGCTGTGAGGATGCCCACCTGGAGCTAGAAGCTCAGATTGGACACCGTGCTTTCCTGGCCCCAGGCAACCGTTGTCCTCAGGCTGGAGGAACTGCACGCAGTGCGAGCCTTCCCTACCTATATTTATTGAGTCAGTAATTTTCTTCATTTAACTATTGTATTACTTTTGTTTTCATTGAAAAAAATGATATATATATTCATATATACTATATGTATCTTAAATGTCATATAACTTTGGATCGGGTACTCATTCACATTATGCTTGATTCATACTTCAAGTTTCACCTGAGGTTATTAAATAATCAACTTGGATTCTAAATAGATTCTTTTAAACAATAAACTTAAACATTTTAACTTTCAGCAGAGATAGTAATGGAAGTGGAAATGCGAACGTGATTAATTCAAATTTGACAGAGGTTAACAATCAGCCATTCTGTTCAAATGGAGTAGAGTAATCTGATATAAAATGTGCTTGACTTTACAGCTGGCCTATTTTTAAAGCCTTTGGAAAAAAATTATATCTAAATGATTGTTTGCCTCTGTAATATCAATATGGAAGAGCAGTAAGAAACTCAAAGTTTTAACAATGTTCTTTCACCACAGAACTAAATACAAGTGTCTTTCATTTTCAATTAAGATATATAGCAAAAGGCAATAAGACTTTTCTGGGGAAATAAATTGTTTGGCTTATCTTTAGCTGTGGAGAAAAGCAAAAGATTCATATTTTCTGTGAGTATTTTAAATTGGTCATCAACATTGTCATCACACCTGAAGACTGACAAGACATTTCCTGCACCTTCTTTGCCAGCTTTGCACAGACCAGTTTTAACAGGAATCCTGCTAAGTTGCTTTGGAGAGAATCCCTTACCTTGACATCTGATCACCCTCACCTGCCTTCAGCAAGAATTCTGTAAGGTCTGTTTAGCAAGAATCCACCCTGCCTTTGTTATACCTTCTTAGTACTTTTCCAACCACCAAATCCCCAGCCTATTCCTTAGCTACAAATTTTCACTTGTTCTTTTCTGGATTCAAAGTTGAACCAGTCTTTCTCCACTACTATGGTAGTCCTGAATAGTCTTCCTTACCATTTTAACAGAATAATTTTTTTCTTTAGCAAAACTCTAAAAGTTAATCAAAAGGAAAGAAGGGATTTTTTGTTTTGTTTTGTTTTTTGGAGGTTTTTTTTGCCTTAAGCTTATTGTCATGTGGAGCAATTCAATAATATAAGAAAAAAAGTTCAGTGAAATCATGAATTTATTTAAAAAGATGACATAAGACGGCAACCATACATAGTTTCTACATTCTATCTTTCTTCCTCCCAATATCTATCTCTCTTTCTTTTTATGGTTACATTGAAATGCAAATGAATCTCTTTATAAGATCTAACATTTGAAACAAATCATTTTAGTATTTTGCATTTCAATTGAAATAACAAAGAGTATAAAGATAACCACATCAATGTTATTTCAAAACCAAATTCATCCTACAGATCATAGTACTGAAAAATGTTTTAATGTAAATTGACAGGCAAAACCTTTGCACTGGAAATATGAGTTACATGTTTTCTTATCTGAATTATGTTAAAGATTTACAGATGGAATTATTTGGATTGAAAAATAGCTAAATCTCCTTTACCTTGAAAAGTGTAAAAAGAGAGAAAAGTTGGATAGTTTGGAAAAGTAGGCTTGGTAATTAATATTTCATTCATTCTACCTATGAATAGGAGAGAATTTTTTAAATTTCCCCACAAATCCTGTACAAACTTTCATATTTCATGTTACTTTGAATCTTAAAATTTTATGTCTGAAAAGCAGGGCCATCTGGTATAATAGTAGAAATCACAATGCTATAACATTTTCAATTAAAAATAATTATATATGATAAGCTCTTCCTTGGGGAATAATCATCTTTTTATGAAATAATCATATCAGAGACACATGACTATTTAAAGGAATTTTTTTAATGTGCTAAAAGTTTAGAATACAGATACCAAAATGTCTTTCTGCTTTTGGGTACCTTAAATAGGCACTTTGAAACCAATTATTTGTAACCCAAAACATCTTCAGATTTTAACAACTAGTTAATTTAAGTCCCTCTGAAAATAAATAGGTACCAGACAGGTAATGGGGAGGGGAGGCACAACAGAAAAAGAAAAATTGCCCTTCATTTTCATGAATTTCTAATTTTTTTTTAATTTAAGAAATTTTATTTTTTAGAGTGTTTTAAGATTTATAAAATTGAGCAGTTCAGTACAAAGCGTTCCCTGTGTATCAGCTGTCTCCCCGTCCCACACATGATTTCCCCTATTATTAACGTTTTGCATTAGTGTGGTACATTTGTTATAATCAATGAGTCAATATTGATACACTATTATTAAATTAAGCCCATGACTTACATTAGGATTCACTCTTTGTGTTGTAGCAGACAGATAATTTTGATTATTAAATAAAATCTTTCACCATTTAAACACTACTGATAACAAATTGGCTATAAAGTAAAAATTGGTGAGAAGACAAGTTCAAATAATCAATGATAATACTTTATGTAATCACATAATGGCCTCCATCTTTTCTGATACTTGCACTCTAAATTGGAATTAGAAAGGAACAGGAGAGATCCCTGAATATCAAACCCAATTTCAGGTTTCTAATTGGGAACTAAATCTCTTTGTTCTTTTTTTATTTTCCACCAATATCTCAGATGCTCAGAGCAGATTTAATTTGTATTTATAAGCCAAAAAAATGAAGAGAGTGGCATCATTTAATAGCCACAAGTCCAAAAACTTAAGATTCAATATTAATTTGTTTTGTAGGGGGGCAAAATTTGCCACCCCAAAATATGTCTCTTTGGCATGTAGACTATTTTTAGCTGAAGACAATCAAGGCCCAAAAGGAAGAATCTTTGACATCCTCTCTAACTGCCTAAAAGAATTTAGATAGAGGACCTTTTCCAGGAATAGAGCTGTCACCATAGATAGCTGTAGTATGAACTAGGTCTGTAGACAAGAAGGAACCTAGAAAAGCCTGCTTGCTAAAATTCCTCTCTGCATGGACCAGCAAACATTTGTTTACCAAACGTTTGCTTTTCCATCTTCATGTGTATTGCCTTCATCCCCTTTGAAGTTCCAAACCACTACCTCCAACATTATCCTTTGTCTTTAAATACTATATCTATAATATTTAAAGTGATGGTTTCAACCATTTCATTGTTACTCAGTTTTCCTGTCTGTCCCATGAATACATGTTATTAAACTTTAGTTTGATTTCTTCCTGTTAATCTGTCTATTTCAATTTAATTCTTAGACCAGTCTTAAGAATCTAGGAGAGTAGGGGAAAATTTCTTCCTCCCTGACAGCTTATTCACCATACGATGAGTATTTCTCCCTTAAACATGATTACTTATCAAACGATTTCAAGTAGATGCTCAACTAAATGGTGAATCCATTATTATTGCAGTATTAGATCTATACTGGACAATATGTTTAAATCAGTTCAGGTATAGATTTATCATATAAAAGTGGTTCTCAATGCAATGCAAATAATGGTCATATAACTGTGTGACCTGTTTTCTTTGTTTAAACCAACAAATAGATTAACAGAGTCAGACTATCAGGGATAAACCCATGTTACAGGCAATGGAAAATTTAGAACTGTCATTTCTCTGCAAGTAAATCAAACTCAACAATTAAAAATCTGTTTAGTGCTTCCCTGGTGGCCCAGTGGTTGAGAGTCCGCCTGCCGATGCAGGGGACACGGGTTCGTGCCCCGGTCCGGGAAGATCCCACATGCCTCGGAGCAGCTGGGCGCGTGAGCCATGGCTGCTGAGCCTGCGCATCCGGAGCCTGTGCCCCGCGACGGGAGAGGCCACAACAGTGAGAGGCCCACGTACCGGTAAAAAATAATAAAATTTTAAAAAAATTTGTTTAAATATGTAATCAAATAACTTTCACAGCCACTATAATATTTTTTAACTAATTCAGAAATTCTCTTGGGTTAGGTGTGAATGTGTGCATGCTATGTGCATATGTATGGGTATCAAGTGCATGTGAATATTATGTATATTGTGGGTACACACATGAGTGTATTGTGTGTATGTGTGCATTTTAAGAAACAATTTTGTGGTCAGCCCAGATTTATGCCAATTTGAATTGGAATGAGTTTAATTATAATTATACTAGTTAATCTTCAGAAATAAGGGCTAGGGAAGAAGCAGCGATGTACTTGGACTTTTAAGAACAGTTTAGATCAAATGCAATAAAAGATTAATAAATGACATCTTCAAGGAGATCTATAATATATTCCTAAAGTTAGCTATAAAACTAGATAGCAGGTCTGTTATTTGCTTCTATGTGATTATGAAAGAACTAAAACATCTCACACTAATAATCCAAATTACACTGTACCACTTGAACCACTTAAGTCTTTTCTCTGTACAATAAACACTAAGCACACACCTAGTAACTGGCAATGGGTTCCAGTTTCCAAATTAAAATAACAGTAACCACACCTTTCTTCACCCATAATACAAAGTAGCACACAGACCACACAGCTGGCATCAATTAATGCTGATTTACAATATTATAGTTGATTTGGCATCAGAGCTTTCATTCCCACCCTTCCGCTCAGCACTGTGTCAGCCAATTTTATTTACAGCCAATTTTATTTACATCAATTGAAATCTAGCATAAAAAGGATTAGGCACACTGCAATCTAATAAAACACAAACGAATATTAAAACTTCAACCTTTTTTTTTTTCCTATTTCAATTCTAGTTGGGGTATAGCCAAATGGAAACCATTTAGAATGTTAAAGGTGTTTTAAGACATTTTTTGATAAGCATATTTAAATTGACTAGCTCCAAAGTAACTACACTATATCTATGAAAAAAACACTGTAAAAGAACAGTGCTTATTCAACAGCAAGATAATTAGAAGCAAATGGGAAATTATCTCAAAATGTAAAACATTTCACATTATGTACCATTTTAACATGAACAGAACACTTCGTTTGTCAAAGGTCCTTGCTTTGAAAGAGTACTATAAAAATGTACACACCTGCTTGGAGCTCATTGTAGCATTAACTACCTGAATTGCAAATGGGAAATAGGCAACTGTGTACATTAGGAATAATTTGAGCCAGTAACTAGATGCACATTTTTCTGGGCATTATTTAACAAAGATGGCTTTGTAATCTTAAGTCTAATGTTATTTACAAAGGTGCAGCCAATGTGTAAAATAAAATTTTAAGAGATTCATTTAAAATAAACTTTTTCTATTTAAAATTATTTTCTTAAATAAAAGATAGAATTTAGCTATCATGCAATCTGTATCTAAATTTTATTGAATATAATTTATATATTTTTAAAAATTTTATTGTCTATACTTTCACAGAGCAAATATTCAAAACTCACAAATGTGATCTTGACTTCTTGCATAAAATTCTTCAAATTGCTCCCTATTGCTCTGATGCTCAAGTCCAAAGTTCCTAATACGACCTTACATTTTGTCATAAAAGTATCTTCACTTACCATTACAGCCTTACTCTCTCTTTCACTCCCATCCCCAGCTCTTAGCACATGTAGTCTTTGTTTTAGTCATATGTTATTGTTTTAATTTCCTGTATGCTTCTTGCTCTCTCTTGCCTCTAGGCACTGAATGTGATATTTTCTTTGAATATGATATTTTCTCATCCTACAACACTCACCCCCATCTCATCCTTCTTTGACTTAATTCTCTGTGTAGGAGTCGCTCCCAGTCTCACCAAGTCTGCATTGATGTCTAGACTGTATGCTGCAGAGCAGCATTTACTGCCTCTATCAAAAGGGCATTCAAATTGCCTGCTTATTGTCCACGTTCTCACTGACTAAGTTCAATGATATAAGCAGTCATGTCTGTCTTATCTGATATTTTATCCCTAGCACTGGTACACAGTAGAAGTCAATACATGTATACTGACCAAGTGAATGAATGACAAAATCTGCAAAAATTGATGATGGCATTAGTTGAAAGAGAAGAGAATGACTGGATTTTTAGGACTGAGAGTCTCTGAGAGCTAAGATTAAGTGAAGGACTGAATAAGTCTTGTTTTCTTCCTACTGTCCCCCAGAAAGTTATTTCACCTTTGTGTGATGAGGTTAAATGGGGATAATGATAACAGTGCCTATTTCATAAGGTTTCCTTGAATTTAAATTAATTAACATACAAAGGCACTTAGAACTATGCCTTAGTTCTAAGTTCTAAGCACTGACTTCCTAAGTACTTTATTAGTGATTTGTATTATAAAAGAAAATTGCAACAGACTAGTTATAAAAGCAAAGAAGACTTTGTTCAAGATTATTGCAGTAGGGAAAGAGACAATTGCAATAGCAGAAATATATTGAGCTTAACTCCATTGAAACAAAAGGCAGAAGTGTTTTTAAGTACCGGAAGATATTAGGGGTCACATGTGATTAGGACATCTGTGTTTGCTGATTGGTGCCTATTACGTTAGGCTCCTACGTTCCCACAGAGAATGGAAGACAGGGGCACTATTTTTTTTTTTTTTTTTGGTTATTATGTTTCCAAGGGATTGTTCCCAGATCCTTAAGAAATGCATTCCTGGGTTGTAGAAGATTTACATCTCAAAGAGGCAGAGAAAGAATTTAAAATTGCAAGTTTTCTAACTTAAATGAAAAAGGAGGTCAGAAAGAAACCTGGCTAAAATTTAGGCAAGCTCAGGGGAACTCTTTAAGACTACCTTGGCCAGGATCAAATATTTTACTGTAATTAAATAGTAGGGGTGAGGGTAAACTGATTCTGATATTTTTTATATGTTACTGAATATCTTCTTTTATGTTTCCAATATCTGTTGCACACACCAAAAAAGGTCAATATTTTTTAAATTAAAATGTCATTTTATGCTGCTAAAGTCTTTGTTAGCTCCATAAAATATGTCATGGAGTCAGAATGAGAGCTAATGAGAACATAATGAGATATCCCTTCAGACAGTGGCAAAAGACAAGAGAAGGGTACCAATGTATTAATTAATAGATGATAGGCCATACCAAATGCACATCACTTAACTCCAGGCTAGATATCATAGATTTTTAATTTACAAACCATGAAATTTCTACCATTATAAAATGTATTATACTTCCTAGGGAGGAGTGTTTCACATTCTAAAAGTTATTTGAGTATTTGAATAGACCTGTCTGAGAAGCTTTTAATCACCTTCAACTCACCGAATTTTAATCATCAACATATCAAATCCTTCAATATGTTTCCAATTTTGCTAAAAATGTTATATATTTTATATCATAACACAGACAACTACTATTTAATCAAAGAGTAATGGGCTAAAATATGACACCTGCTGGCTAAACTTACTAATGTAATTTCAACCTTCAAAAGCAGCTTTTGTGTAGTATTCATACTTAAGAGAAGCAAACATGACTGAACTAATACATTATATTTAGCTACAACTGCAGTGAATACCTTCTAATTATCTTAATGGCTCCTTAATAGGTCACTAATTACAGACAGGGAAGAACAGAGGAAATTCAAGGCATGACTGAACAATAACAGACTCTAATCTGGATTAACTCCACATAAGAAAAAGAATAATGTGATAACATCAGTCAGTGATAACAAGGAGCTTGGACATTACATGCCTTGTACCTCTTATCTCTTCATTCCTCAATTTTCCATGTATATACTAAAAACACCACACCTTTGCTGCCAATGTAGGCATGACTTTGTAAACTTCCAAGACTACAGTACAAATTCTAATCTCTTACTTCTTCTAATCCCTCTCTCTTGCTCCAATCTCATACATCTAATATACCTAGAAATCTCTAGGATTAAGTTTTCTTTTTCCCCATTGAACTGAGACTCACATTTGACCCTTTTTTTTGTTGTTATTTTTTAATCTCAACCCACAATAAAAGCCAAGGCCATGCATTTTAGTCCATGCAATATATAGAAAATATATTTTCTATAATATATTTTAGCTCTTCTACTTCCCAATGCCCTATAAAATGAGAAAAAAATCCACAAGCTTATCTGTCCTTCTCTCTCTTGGAATGTCAATCATTAGAACTGAGATCAAACAGAAAAATTATATTCAAGGTACTTCCCTTTCAAAACATTTTAAAGCATGGTAGGACCATCTTGATACATTTACAGAGAAGTAAGAATAAATGAAGGTAAGACATGCTCTTAATTTAAGTCCATTTTGTGGTCACTTCATGACTCTCTCCTTTTCAATGATGTTACTTTTCTAGGTTAGGCTTACATGTATGCTAAAACTATAATACAGTGGGAATAATGCAAATTGGGTTGTATTATGTTGATTGATCTGAGCACTTAAACAAAATTTGACATCCTTGATTAATTTTAAATTACTACATAAATTACTACTACCTAAAAAAACCTTAGTATCTATTCAATGGTAAAATGTGTAAAATATCAACCCCATAGGAAAGTAAGACTCCCAGTTTGTCAAAAAAAAAAAAAATTACTAAGCACTAGTAATATAATGAAAAGTGATATAGGGGTAGTTCCTACTTTTGTGGAAACTGTAGGTTTGTGAAGAAGACAACACTAATCAAATGACTATAAATACATGAGGGCTGTCATAGTAAAGTATAACAGAAGTCAAAGCCTTCCAGAAAGAAGTGAGATTTAAGCAAAGACTTGAAAGATGACTAGCAATTAGTTCAGTGAAACGTGCCAGTGTCAAATTTCTACTGAATTAGGACAAGTGGTCATTTGACATGATGCCTCTGGTCTCCAGAAGAGAGCGGTGGTTAGAAATCATAAATTAGAGAATCATCAGCACTGAAATGTTCATCTAAGCTATGAAAATAAATGAGCTCACCAAAGGAAGGAGTATACTTGAAAAGAGAGTTATGGACAGAAAAAAAAAATAAAAAAGCACATGTACATAACAAAAACTTGAGGTGTTTTTAGAAGGTCTGTTACATACAGAGAACCATGAAAATTGGTGTCATATCTCTGTGGTCCTTTCTACTCAGACAATGTAGACAACATCTGCTTTCTGAATTCCCTAATCACTTTATCTCTATTTTTTCTTTTGTCTTTGATTCCAACAAAAATTTCTTCACAATAATCCATGGTACAGATGAACCTATTTACATGGCAGGAATGGAGACACAAACTTAGAGAAAGAATATGTGGACATCGGAGGGGGATGAATTGGGAGATTGGGATTTACATTTGTGCACTGCCATGTGTAAAACAGATAGCTAGTGAGAACCTGCTGTATGGAGAAGGGAGCTCAGCTCAGTGCTTTTTGGTGACCTAGATGGGTGGGATGGGGATGGGGGGGTAGGAGGGAGGTCCATGAGGCAGGGGATATATGTATACATATAGCTGATTCACTTCATTGTGCAGCAGAAACTAACACAACATTGTAAAACAACTATACCCCAATTAAAAAAAAAAGGACACTTCCAAATTAAAAAGCAGAGTATGCTGATATATTAATGATTTTTTGCCCTAAAACATATTACACTTCCTAAATGGGACTCTGTTCCTTTACCTGTGGTTTAAAATGGAGAACTAAGTAGACTTTGAGTTATTAAAGTTATTCATTAGCTCCAATAAGTATAGGAAATAATAAGAAAAACATTAATAAGTCCACAAATATTGTACATGTGTGTAGAAGTACTCCTTAATAAAAATTCATTTTCAGTCCCATGTTAAGTGTGCACAAGAGGCTAGAAAAACCCAGTTTTAATAAAAATCATGCTTTTAGGTATCCTCTCCAGGTTTTCTAAAGACAAATTATTTTCAGTTTTCAAGTCAACAGAACAAAAAATGGAACAGAATCAAATTCTAAATTAGAGGTTATTTTTATACCATATATTTTTCATTTGGGAAATCATAATCTGAGGTTTAGGAAATGAAACTATAGTGAATATAATGTAGCAATGCTTGTCTTCTTTCTGTTTTGTCCTAAAATGGAGGGTTATCAGTTCTGTTGCCAAATCAATCATTTGCCTTCTATGGTTTCAATTCTGGATTTAATGCCACTTTTTAGTTGTAAAGATACTTTCTTGGCTGAGGTGGAAAGACATAACATTATAGAGACACTATAAAGTTCAATAACTTACTTTGATATGGAGAGTTTGTAACCATAATTCTTATTCTAATGACATTGCCACTATAAATGGTTTGATAAATTATTACACCTTATCCAGATGGACACCATTGTGTTCTATTAAATTTTAATTGCATATGTATACAAGAAACTGCTTTCAAATCCTGTAAGGCTTGGTTTAAATTAACCAAGTAAGGGGACCTTCAAGATGGCAAAGGAGTAAGATGTGGAAATCAACTTCCTCCCCACAAATACATCAGAAATACAACTACATGTGGAACAACTACAGAGCACATACTGATTGCTGGAAGAAGGCCTCAGACTTCCCAAAAGGCAAGAAATTCCCCCACGTACCTGGCAGTGTGAGTGACAGGGCCTTGCTGCTCTGACCGGGTGTCAGGCCTCAGCATCTGAGGTGGGAGAGCCAAGTGGAGGACATTGGTCCCCCAAACACCTCCGAACCCCACATAATATCAAACAGTGAAAACACTCCCAGAGATCTCTATCTCAATGCTAAGACCCAGCTCCACAGTAAGAGCAAACAAACAATAATGAACAACACAATAAATGCAATCAAAAATTCTCTACAAGGAATCAGTAGCAGAATGACTGAGGCAGAAGAACGGATAAGTGAACTGGAAGATAAAATAGTGGAAATAACAACTGCAGAGCAGAATAAAGAAAAAAGAATGAAAAGAACTCAGGGCAGTCTCAGAGACCTCTGGGACAACATTAAATGCACCAACATTTGAATTATAGGGATCCCAGAAGACGAAGAGACAAAGGAAGGGACTGAGAAAATACTTGAAGAGATTATAGTTGAAAACTTCCCTAATGTAGGAAATGAAATAGACAATCAAGTTGAGGAAGTACAGAATCCATTCAGGATAAATACAAGGAGAAACACACCACGACACATTAATCAAATTATCAAAAATTAAATACAAAGAAAAAATATTAAAAGCGAAAAGGGAAACAACAAATAGCACACAAGGGAATGCCCATAAGGTTAATAGCTGATCTCTCAGCAGAAACTCTACAAGCCAGAAGGGAGTGGCAGGACATATTTAAAGTGATGAAAGGGAAAACCTACAACCAAGATTATTCATCCAAGCAAGGATCTCATTCAGATTTGACAGAGAAATTAAAAACTTTACAGACAAGTAAAAGCTAAGAGAGTTCAGCACCACCAAACCAGATTTACAACAAATGCTAAAGGAACTTCTCTAGGTGGGAAAAACAAGAGGAGGAAAAGACATACAATAACAAACCCAAAACAATTAAGAAAATGGTAATAGGAACGTACATATTGATAACTACCTTAAATGTAAATGGATTAAATGCTCCCACCAAAGGACATAGACTAGGGCTTCCCTGGAGGGGCAGTGGTTGAGAGTCTACCTGTTGATGCAGGGGACATGGGTTCTGCCCCAGTTCAGGAGGATACTACATGCCATGGAGCAGCTGGGCCCATGAGCCATGGCCACTGAGTCTGTGCATCCGTAACCTGTGCTCTGCAACAGGAGAGGCCACAACAGTGAGAGGCCCGTGTACTGCAAAAAAAAAAAAAAAAAAAAAAAAAGACATAGACTAGCTGAATGGATACAAAAACAACACCTGTAGATATGCTGTCTACAAGAGACCCACTTCAGACCTAGGGACACATACAGACTGAAAGTGAGGGGATGAAAAAAGATATTACATGCAAATTGAAATCAAAAGAAAGCTGGAGTAGCAATTCTCATATCAGACAAAATAGACTTTAAAATAAAGACTATTACAATAGACAAAAAAGGACACAACATAATGATCAAGGGATCAATCCAAGGAGACATACAAATTGTAAATATTTATGCATCCAAAATAGGAGCACCTCAATACATAAGGCAAATGCTAACAGCCATAAAAGGGGAAAATGACAGTAACACAATAATAGTAGGGAACTTTGACACCCAGCTTTCATCAGTGGACAGATCACCCAAAGTGAAAATAAATAAGGAAACACCAGCTTTAAATGACACATTAAACAAGATGGACTTAATTGATATTTATAGGACATTCCAACCAAAAACAACAAAATACACTTTCTTCTCAAGTGCTCGTGGAACATTCTCCAGGATAGATCATATCTTGTGTCACAAATCAAGCCTTGGTAAATTTAAGAAAATTGAAATCATATCAAGCATCTTTTCCAACCACAATGTTATGAGACTAGATATCAATTACAGACAAAAAAAATCTGTAAAAAAACACAAATATATGGAGATTAACAATACAGTATATAAAAACCAAGAGATCACTGAAGAAATCACAGACAAAATCAAAAAAATACATAGAAATGAATGACAATGAAAACACAGCGACCCAAAGCCTATGGGATGTGGCAAAAGCAGTTCTAAGAGGGAAGTTTATAGCAATACAATCTTACCTCAAGAAACAAGAAACATCTCCAATAAACCACCTAAGCTTACACCTAAAGCAACTAGAGAAAGAAGGAAAGAAATCATAAAGATCAGATCAGAAATAAATGAAAAAAAAATGAAGGAAACAATAGCAATGATCAATACAACTAAAAGCTGGTTCTTTGAGAAGATAAACAAAATTGAAAAACCGTTAGCCAGACTCATCAAGAAAAAAAGGGAGAAGACTCATAACAGTAGAATTAGAAATGAAAAAGAAGTAACAACTGACCCTGCTGAAATACAAAGGATCATGAGAGATTACTACAAGCAAATATATGCCAATAAAATGGACAACCTGGAAAAAATTGACAAATTCTTAGAAAAGCACAACCTTCTGAGACTGAACAAGGAAGAAATAGAAAATATAAACAGACCAATGACAAGCACTGAAATTGAGGCTGTGATTAAAAATCTTCCAACAAAGTCCAGGACCAGCTGGCTTCACAGGAGAATTCTGTCAAACATTTAGAGAAGAGCTAGCACCTATCCTTCTCAAACTCTTCCAAAATACAGCAGAGTGAGGAACAGTCCCAAACTCATTCTATGAGACCACTGTCACCCTGATACCAAAACCAGACAAAGACGTCACAAAGAAAGAAAACTACAGGCCAAATCACTGATGAACATAGATGCAAAAATCCTCAAAAAAATACTAGCAAACAGAATCCAAGACACATTAAAAGGATCATACACCATGATCAAGTGGGGTTTATCCCAGGAATGCAAGGATTCTTCTGTATGTGCATATCAATCAGTGTGATAAACCATATTAACAAATTGAAGGAGAAAATCCATGTGAGCATCTCAATAGATGCTGAAAAAGATTTTGACAAAATTCAAGACCTATTTATGATAAAAACCCTCCAGAATGTAGGCATAGAGGGAACTTACCTCGACATAATAAGGCCATATATGACAAACCCACAGCCAACGTCATTTTCAATGAGGAAAATCTGAAACTATTTCCTCTAACATCAGGAACAACACAAGGTTGTCCACTCCCACCACAACTATTCAACATAGCTTTCAGAGAAGAAAAAGAAATAAAAGGAATCCAAATTGGAAAAGAAGACCTAAACTGTCACTGTTTGCAGATGACATGATACTATATATAGAGAATCCTAAAGTTGCTACCAGGAAACTACTAGAGCTAATCAATGAATTTGGTAAAGTAGCAGGACACAAAATTAGTGCACAGAAATCGCTGCCATTCCTATATACTAATGATGAAAAATCTGAAATTGAAATCAAGAAAACACTCCCATTTACCATTTCAATAAAAAGAATAAAATACCTAGGAATAAACCTACCTAAGGAGACAAAAGACCTGTATGCAGAAAATTATAAGACACTGATGAAAGAAATTAAACGTGATACAAACAGATGGAGAGATATACCATGTTCTTGAATTGGAAGAATCAACATTGTGAAAATGACTATACTACCCAAAGCAATCTACATATTTAATGCAATGCCTGTTAAACTACCAATGGCATATTTCACAGAACTAGAGCAAAAAAATTCACAATTTCTATGGAAACACAAAAGACCCCGAATAGCCAAAGCAATCTTGAGAAAGAAAAACAGAGCTGGAAAAATCAGGCTTCCTGACTTCAGACTGTACTACAAAGCTACAGTAATCAAGACAGTATGGTACTGGCACAATAATAGAAATATAGATCAATGGAACAGTATAGAAAGCCCAGAGATAAACCCATGCACATGTAATCACCTTACCTTTGATAAATGGGACAAGAATATACAATGGAGAAAAGACAGCCTCTTCAATAATTGGTGCTGAGAAAACTGGACAGCTACATGTGAAAGCATGAAATTGGAACACTCCCTAATGCCATTCACAAAAATAAACTCATAATGGATTAAAGACCTAAATGTAAGGCCAGCCATGATCAAACTCTTAGAGGAAAACATAGGCAGAACACTCTATGACATAAATCATAGCAAGATCCTTTTTGACCCACCTCCTAGAAAAATGGAAATAAAAACAAAAATAAACAGATGGGACCTAATGAAACTTCAAAGCTTTTGCACAGCAAAGGAAACTATAAACAAGGTGAAAAGACAGCCCTCATAATGGAAGAAAATATTTGCAAATGAAGCAACTGACAAAGTATTTTTCTCCAAAATTTACAAGCAGCTCATGCAGCTCAATATCATAAAAACAAACAACCCAATCCAAAATGGGCAGAAGACCTAAATAGATATTTCTCCAAAGAAGATATACAGATTGCCAACAAACACATGAAAGAATGCTCAACATCACTAATCATTACAGAAATGCAAATCAAAACTAAAAAAGAGGTATTATCTCACACCAGTCAGAATGGCCTTCACCAAAAAATCTACAAACAATAAATGCTGGTGAGGGTTGGGAGAAAGGGGAACCCTCTTTCACTGTTGGTGCAAATGTAAATTGATACAGCCAGTATGGAGAACACTATGGACGTTTCTTTAAAAACTAAAAATAGAACTACCATATGACTCAGCATTCCCACTACTGGGCATATACCCTGAGGAAAACCATAATTCAAAAAGAGTCATGTGCCACGATGTCCATTGCAGCACTATTTACAGTAGCCAAGACATGGAAGCAACATATATGTCCATCGACAGATGAATGGATAAAGAAGATGTGACACATATATATTGTGGAATATTACTCAGCCATAAAAAGAAATGAAACTGAGTTATTTGTAGTGATGTGGATGGACCTAGAGTCTGTCATACAGAGTGAAGTAAGTCACAAAGAGAAAAACCAATACCATATGCTAACACATATATATGGAATCTAAAAAAAAAAAAAAAAAGTTTCTGAAGACCCTAGGGACAGGACCAGAATAAAGACACAGACATAGAGAATGGATTTGAGGAAACAGAAATCAGGAAGTGTAAGCTGGGACTAAGTGAGAGAGTGGCATGGACATATATACACTACGAAATGTAAAATAGATAGCTAGAGGGAAGCAGCCACATAACACAGGGACATCAGCTTGGTGCTTTGTGACCACCTAGAGGGGAGGGGTAGGGAATGTGGAAGGGAGATTCAAGATGGAGGAGATATGGAGATATATGTATATGTATAACTGATTCACTTTGTTATAAAGCAAACACTAATACACAATTGGAAAGCAATTATACTCCAATAAAGTTGTTAAAAAAAAAGTAAGAAAAAAACATGAATATTACAGAAATGAAAGTCAGGAATCAAAACAGTTTTGAATGATCAATGACCCTGTATCTGTATGAATGGTGGTGGTGACAGTGGTCTGTGTGTCTGAGTAAATGCAGAGAAATAAAGACTAGAAAAAATAGAGTGAAACATTAACTGAAATTCTCTCTCCTTAATACAGAGTTATTGAATACTTGTTTCAAGGTCCTTTGATGTTTTTCACAGATTGCTGAACTGGAAGAGTTTCCAGAAGGTCAGTTGCAGGTTTCTATTTTTATTCCCAAACAAGCTGCATAAAATAGAGTGCATTAAACTAGGCTATTAGTTCTGTTTCACTACTTTGTTGCTAAAAATCGACTTAGGCACTTTGTCATAAAACTGAACTAACTGAGCACATCCTCATGGTTCTGCTTACTATTATAATGAACTCCAAACAAACATTTATTTTGTAAATGCTAATGAATATTTCGATATATATTTATAAGTTAGCCTGAATCTTTCATTTGTGCACATTTTATGTCACCAACTAATCACAAATTCTTTGGAATTAGTATGGTTCAGTCCATTGACTCTAATTATATTCCTATTCTATTTTGTTACTTTTGACATTTACTAAAGTTATGATTTTAAGCAAAACATCCTCTCTGGATCTCAATTGCCTCATCTCTGTGGCATACATGTATTTGTTCTTAAAATCATTCAATTTTTGTTATTCAACATATTATAAAGGATTTGGTATAAGGGTATTAGAATAGCTCCAAAGAAATAGATAAAAAAGAGAGTTTCCCCATTTTTTTTTAGACAGACCAAATAGCAACACCTCACACATGAAACACACACAAATATCAAATTCACTTATATACAATACCTACAATCTTACACATATATTATTAAGAATATGTAAACATAAACTGGGAAAAACAAGTAAAACTGATTCTCCTGAATATCAGAAAATAATTCTTAAATAAAAGAGTATGCACAAAATATTCTTGGATGGAAAGACTTCTGGTGTACAGTTGTCAATGTCCATATATTAAATTTTAAATGTAGTGATTATAAATAGAAATCACAAAACAATATTATTTAAACTGAAAAAAACATTCCTCATTTTTCTGAAAAGATAATTACAGAAAAACAGAAATCTGAAAAAGAGAAATATTGTTGCTGAATATGAAAGGGTACTCTAAACCTAACATAATTGAAACATAATATTGGCACAAGAAATTGTTGAAAACATAAAACAGAATAGATAATTCAGTAACATATATATGTTTTAATGTATTAGGTAATAAAGTGTGATATCAAATAACTGGGTAGTGGATGAACAAAGTAGTAAATGGTTGTTTTGTCACCTAAACATTTGGGATTAAAATAATAAATTACTTAATAATGCCAATCAGCAAAACTGTTTCAGATAAATTAAAGAGCTAAAGAAAAATATAAACCTTCAGGCTTCTGGATAAAAAACTTAGGTGGCTAATTACATATACTTGGTGTAGGAAAGGTCTTAACACCTCCAGAAGAAACCATAAGGAAGAGATTATTTGACCAAACTATAGAAAACATAAACTTCTGTGCTTAAAGAAAATCATGTCATAAAAAAATTTAAAAAATAAATGACAAAAGCAAACTGGGAGAAATTAGTTTCAACATATTTGACAGAAAACAAATGATAGCTTTACTAAGTTGTTTTTGCATATCAATAAGAAAATATGAACACCATTAGAAAAACAGGTAAAGGACATAACTAGGTGATCACAAAAGAAAAAAAACAAATGATTGCAGACAATAAACGTTCAATCTCTGTAGTAGAAAAAGATATAGAAATTTTGCCAAATTGAAATTTTGCCAAAATTTTGCTACTAAAACTAGTAACCCTCAATGTTTGAAATAAACATTTCATGTGTATTTTTATATTTTGCTATTAGCAATGTTAATTGTGTAAACATCTGCATAAATATGGTGATATACATCTAGAATCCTGCAAAACCGCATATCTTTCCATACAGCATGAAAATTCATTATAAGACAGTGGCTTTAGAATTCATTCCAAAATCAGGGTGGTGGAAACAGTACATCCAGTACACAGGCAATAAGGACGTGCATTTTGTGTAGAGAATTTGCAACAATAATAAAGCTGACTAAAATCCAGTTTGCTTTTATTATCACCATACACAGGCAATTTGAAGCAATATCAGTGATTTAAATACTCCTTCCCACCAGGTTGGACTGCTTCTGTTGCCTAACCTTGGTACTCTACTGTTCTGAGAAAAAAAATGTGTGCAAAAATATTTCATGAATGATATTTATCACCCTATTTATTTTAATATTAAAATAAAAGAACTCTCCTAAATGCCTAATATTATAGGATTAGTAAAATAAAGCGTGGAACATTCATATTTCCAATAGCAGTGCTATTCTGTATTTGTTCATCCATGTTGTATTGTTAAATCAAATGAAATACACAATAAAAATTCTACTCACAATCTGTTTTTAAATGTATTTGTATCATATTATGTTCAATAAAAAGTTACCAAACAATAGTTTTAGTCACAATCTGATTTTAAGTGTATTTTTGTTATAATGTAGGAAATTCCAGTAAAGATAAACAGATCTATAACATCTGCTCCTCCCAACACACACACACACACACACACACACACACACACACACACACACACACACAGGTTTTACTAGAGCAGTTGTTTTCAAACTTGACTACACATTGGAATATCCTGGGGAGTTTTTAAAATCATAATACCCAGGATACATCCATGTAAAATCAGAATCCCAGGTTGGGACAGGGAGGGACCGAGCATCTGTATTTTTAAAAATTCCCCACTGGGTCCAATGTTGAGCCAAATTTAGAACCAATCAGCTACAGCCTTGCTGCTCACGTGTGGTCCATGAACCTGCATGCAGCAGTGGCAACCACCAGGAGCTGGTTAAAAAGACAGAAACTTGGGCCGCACTCACATCACAATAGTCATTATAACAAGATTATCAGGTGATTTCATTAAAGTCCAAGAAGCACTGATAGAGACCTGTTTTCATCTCTCCAAGATGGGATTTTATTGGAGTAAAGAGTTCTGAGTTTCAAAATATAGAGCTTTGTTGGAAACAGGTTTAGAAAGTTATGTATCTCCTTGCTCTTGGGGAAAAAAAACTGCATCAGGATTTTTCCTCTTTTGTCTAAAAGAAAAAGAAATTTCCAAACTTTGAGTTCAATATTAACTTTCTTGATTGTCTTTTTGAAGAGACATATTAGCCAAGTAAATTCATGAGCTGAACTTTAACAAATTCACCAAGTTTCTAGAGGAATTATATAATATATCTCTTGTCTGAATCAAAAGAAAATTTGAGTCACTCCTATACGTCATTCTAGTCCCAGCTGTTGTTTAAGAAAAATAAGCTCAAAATGGATTAAAGACCTAAATGTAAGGCCAGACACTATCAAACTCTTAGAGGAAAACACAGGCAGAACACTCTATGACATAAATCACAGCAAGATCCTTTTTGACCCACCTCCTAGAGAAATGGAAATGAAAACAAAAATAAACAAATGGGACCTAATGAAACTTCAAAGCTTTTGCACAGCAAAGGAAACCATAACCAAGACCAAAAGACAACCCTCAGAATGGGGGAAAATATTTGCAAATGAAGCAACTGACAAAGGATTAATCTCCAAAATTTATAAGCAGCTCATGCAGCTCAATAACAAAAAAACAAACAACCCAATCCCAAAATGGGCAGAAGACCTAAATAGACATTTCTCTAAAGAAGATATGCAGACTGCCAACAAACACATGAAAGAATGCTCAACATCATTAATCATTAGAGAAATGCAAATCAAAACTACAGTGAGATATCATCTCACACCAGTCAGAATGACCATCATCAAACAATCTAGAAACAATAAATGCTGGAGAGGGTGTGGAGAAAAGGGAACACTCTTGCACTGCTGGTGGGAATGTAAATTGATACAGCCACTGTGGAGAACAGTATGGAGGTTCCTTAAAAAACTACAAATAGAACTACCATATGACCCAGCAATCCCACTACTGGGCATATACCCTGAGAAAACCATAATTCAAAAAGAGTCATGTACCAAAATGTTCATTGCAGCTCTATTTACAATAGCCCAGAGATGGAAAAAACCTAAGTGTCCATCATCGGATGAATGGATAAAGAAGATGTGGCACATATATACAATGGAATATTAGTCATAAAAAGAAACGAAATTGAGCTATTTGTAATGAGGTGGATAGACCTAGAGTCTGTCATACAGAGTGAAGTAAGTCAGAAAGAGAAAGACAAATACCATATGCTAACACATATATATGGCATTTAAGAAAAAAAAATGTCATGAAGAACCTAGGGGTAAGACAGGAATAAAGACACAGACCTACTAGAGAATGGACTTGAGGATATGGGGAGGGGGAAGGGTAAGCTGTGACAAAGCGCGATAGAGGCATGGACATATATACACTACCAAACGTAAAATAGATAGCTAGTGGGAAGCAGCCGCATAGCACAGGGAGATCAGCTCAGTGCTTTGTGACCACCTGGAGGGGTGGAATAGGGAGGGTGGGAGGGAGGGAGACGCAAGAGGGAAGAGATATGGGAACATATGTATATGTATAACTGATTCACTTTGTTATAAAGCAGAAACTAACACACCATTGTAAATCAATTATACTCCAATAAAAAGAAAAAAAAAACTGTAAATGAGTGAAGTTAATAAAAGGAAAAAAAAATCAGAGCTTGGGGAGGGGTATTTAAATGAGACAAACTTTTAAATTGAAAAAGCAATTGCCATACAAAGTATTTTGTGCAGGGAATAAATTTACATAATGGAAACTCAAGGCAAACTGAATCAATGTAAATAACCCAATGCAATAACAGTTTTATTTAGATAACAGCTATATACACATAGAAAATAAAGGCATTTTCCTCAGCCTTGAAATGGTGTTCTTGTAATGGAGACCAGCATTATAAACGTTCAGTAACAGAAAAAAATTGGCTGATACACTGATATTTCTTGTGTTAACATATTAATGCAAACTCAGTCTCTTAGCAGTTTCTGCTATAAACATCAACAGTGTTCTATATGGTGGATGAAAGTTAAAATTGAGTTCTGTATCATAAATTTTGATTAGTGCTTCAGAGCTTTTAAAGAATTTTCTCTCTCCTTATTCATTGAATCCTCATCAAAACTCTGTAATGGATTTATATTCCCATTTTAGAGATAAACTAAAAGTTGGAAGACTTCTATAGCATACCCAAGAACACATGTCCGCAAGTGATAGAACATACACTCAGACCTAGAGCTTTCATTCTAAGTTTCTCCCATATCACAGCTTCTTTCCAAATAATTTAAATAAGTCTATTTCTTTCAATATTTATTTTGTTCATTATGTTTTTTGAGAGTACACAAACATACATACACATATGTGCCTGTACTCACATACACACACACACACTTTGGGGTAATTCTGGCCAAAATCCAGGTCATAGGTATCCTGTTGTTAAATAAAGTCATGTAAATTGACATTTTCAGATTCTAATGCCACCTGCCCTTTTACCGGAAACTCAATATGAAGAAATAGGATCTTCTTTGGTTTCATCCATTATTTTGAGAGTCAGCATTAAAATCTACCTCTTATGCAGATTATTCTCAGTCACACTTAACCAAATTAGCAAAGGAATGGTTAAGAAGAAAATATCATTATGCAAAGTTAATTCTTAACTAAGTTCTACTTTTTTTAAGAAATGTCATTCACTTCTCTTCAAACGTGCCTGAACACTTCTTATTACTCACCGTGTTTTATTTTCAATGTTACTTTTTTAGTTTAAAAGCTATCAAGTGTATTTTCCTGGTGCAAACACAAGACATGGTAAACTGGTATATAAATGTCTAGAAGACAGATTAGAGTTTGTTTATTTAAATGTAACAGATAGTCACAAAATTTCTCACTTCATATTTCTATAGCTCATTTGGATTTCTTCTAATTCATGCTAGTTCACTTGATTATTTCCTTTTATGTGCCTGTGGTAAGCATTCCCTTGCATTTTTTCAAAGTGAAAGAAAATTTTTAGGAATTCTAATCAATCTTGATGTTAATATTCTATTTAATAGTTTTGCATTTACTGAAATCATCACAGAAATAAGAAAACCCAAGGAGAAAATGGAAATAGATCTAAAATGATTTAATAATACCAAATACAATATAAACAATCAACCCTTGATTCCAAATAATTTCTATTCTAAAGAATCTATAATGATTTCTCCAATCCCATTTTATTTTCATTCAGCCAGCAGTATAATTCCAATATAAATAGAGATATCCTTTGGGATATTTGTTTATTAGTATAGGACAATATGTCTTCCCTATTCTTTGAAGTTAATTGTAGGCATTGTATAATATAGAACTGAAAATTGAGAAAGCAAATCTTAATTAAAATACCTAGTTATTTGAATATTCATATATTTTTCTTAATTATACATTCTCACTACTGGTATGAATGTACATAATTCAATTTCAGATCAAACTAAATTTTCAATCCAGCTCATACAAAGTGGTATGTCTTAGTAAAGATTAAATAAATATTTCTCATGTACATTGTTAGAGTTAGAAAATCATATATTAGCCAACTAAATTTAAAAGGAAAAAACAAGGTATTAAATGCAAGGAAACATGTTAATTGTAACAGGAAGAAATTTATTTTTGTGTAGTAGTCTCCAAATGTGGATCCCCCCAAAAATCATCACTCCCAGTATTTACTCCTTTATATAGATAACCTCATCCTCTTGAGTATGGGCTAACACAGCAATCTGCTTTTGAGATGGTTATGTGTTTCTGTGTTATTTCCAAGGTTTGATCATAAGAAGCCTAGTAGACTACACATAGATCTCTTGAAATGCTTGGGCTAGGGGAAACCAGCCACTTGGTAAGAAGCCCTACACCTTCAAGCCATTATGCTGTGAGGAACCAAAAACAAACTACATGGAGAGAGAGAGAGAGAGAGAGAAAGAGGAAGAGAGAGGTACTTGACTAGCTCCCAGTTATTTAAGACACCCAAGACCAAGCACCAGAAGTATGAGTGAAATCTGATTGAAGAAGCACTCTTGGGTATTTCAGTCCCAGGACATCTCATGTGGAGAAGAACCCAGGAATCAGGCTGACAGACAGAACTGAGGGTCCAGATATAAGGCTCCAGTTGACTCATCTAACCCCCTCTAACCAGATGAGTGCTCAGACAACAAAGAGCCGACATGAGCCATTCTCACTATATCTGACACATGTCCTGACTCTCAGAATTTTAAGCATAATTGTCATATAAATGAGCCAGAAAGATGGCCTCTCTGTTTTGGCCCTTAGGTTGTTTTATTCTTCACTACAGACTGCGACCTGTTAGTTCAAAATCCCTCCAGTGCCAAGTTCAATTTTTTACAAAACCAATTGCTTTAAAAATAGCTTAAACAAGCAGACTTTTAACCATTTAGAACCTGCCTGCTTTGCATAACCCCTGAGAAATTTCACCCAACATCTGCCAGCCGTAAGTAAAATAAGCTTGTAGTTAAAAGACTCAAAAGATGCTACTGTTCTTCAGAGCTTTCTGACTCAAAGACTTTCCACTGTGCTGCTTGTACAACATCACCTAGATACTCTAGATACATAACACCCCTCAGTAGCTTCTGGACAAACTCCTGCTGTGAGGGATTTCCCCCATGTTTGAACCTGTCAAAGCACAGCCCAATAACGCAGGTATAGACCTCTCTCACCTCTTATCCTTTGATCAGCCTACAAATCCCTTAAACTCCCTACAGTAATAAAATTACTTTTGTTTTATCAGACTAAATTTTGGGTGTTTTCATTAGGCAGCAGTGAAAAATAATAGAAGCAATTTAAACCATTTCCCTAAGGCATCCAAAGCCAGTTGTAAAATAACAACTAACTGCCCTGAGAAATTTACTAATGTTGTATTTTATGCATTATTCAAGTTAATTCATAAAAACTATGGTCCAAGGCTGAGATGGTAATGTTCTTGAAATGATATTACTTTTCATGGTCCATTATATCCTTATGAGGAACACTATGAGATGATAAAATATTTTAGTAAGAACAGGAGCAATTTTCCCCAAATTTAACTGTTACCAATGTGCAATGTAAAATCACAACCTTAGCAATCTTGTTCATAAAAAAAAGCAGTTTTGGAACTAATCAACTGTTCCTAAATTGTTAATATTAATGTTATTTTCTTATTTGTTTTCGTTTAGTTTTTGCCATTTATTAACATTCATTAACAGGTAAGTTGTAGCCAGAAGTTTACAGAAGATATTGAAGCAAAAATAAAACTTGAAAAATTAACAATTGATATCTGTAAATGCTTATGAATAAGAAAAACTTCTTTATAACTGAGAAAATTAACCTTCTTGAAAATTAGAAATAGACTGCCATATCATTCTTTGGCAATATAACACTCTGATCTGCTTGCTGAACATACATGTTCTGTGTCAGCATCATCTGAGAACACTGATGTGGAAGTGTTCTATCACACATTTTTGTCTTGCAAAATAAAGAAGAATAAAATAGTAAGCCCTCTATTATTTAATGCATTTGGCTAAATCATGTTTGAAGTTAACAAACAATTTTAAGCTGGTCTCTGAACACTTACATGAGAACTGAGCACATTTTCCCCAGCACTGGTTTAGGAGCACCCCACAAATTCATGGTGATTGATGTATGCATATGGCTCCACTCTACTTGGCCATGTGAGAAAACATTCCAAAGAACAGAGAAATTGAACTAGGGAAACCTAGGTTTTATTTCTGACTTTGCTACTTACTTGTAGGGTGATTTCATGCAAATTATATAATGAAATTGAGTCTTCATTTACTCATTTATAAAATCATATTAATCTCAAATGGTCATTTTGAGAGTACATTATAATGCAGCTGTTTTAAGTAACATTATTTTCATGGATTATTATAAAAGTCAGAACAATATTACATGGGTCTGAGGAGGAACAAGTATCTCTTTCTATTTAACTTACCAAGAAATTTTGTCACATGACCTAACACTTTCAGGAAAAGTCTTATATTCAGCTTTTGCCATTTATATGCCACTTATGGCATAATATGGCAAGATACACTGACTGGTAAAGACATTGGCAAAATAGACTGCAATGTCCATTTAGAAGCTTTGTGGGTTTTTTTGTTGTTGTTTTTTGTTTTTTGTTTTTGCGGTACGTGGGCCTCTCACTGTTGTGGCCTCTCCCATTGCGGAGCACAGGCTCCGGACACACAGGCTCAGCGGCCATGGCTCACGGGTGTAGCTGCTCTGCAGAATGTGGGATCTTCCCGGACTGGGGCACGAACCCATGTCCCCTGCATCAGCAGGCAGACTCTCAACCACTGTGCCACCAGGGAAGCCCCATTTAGAAGCTTTGGAAGCAAAGAAAACATAACATCAATATGACATAAATCACCATACCCAATAAAAAATATCAAATTCCATTCAACTTTCAGATAATAATTATTAATCATTAATTAATTATGGTTTAATTTTATCTCAGTCTTTTTAAAAGCATACACAATAATTATTTCCTTCATTTACCAATAAAGATATTGAGGTATCAGAGAAGTGACAGAGTCAAATCTCTGAACCCTCTCCAACTTCTCTCTTGATAAAAATTCTATTTCTGCATCTCAACACTTATAGGAAGGTACGGTTGGCTAGCATTCATTTAAAAGGGGGAAATAAAGTGGTTTAAGGTGATGATTCTCGATTAGCTTAATATATTACCATTTGTGGAGATACTTGACTTTTTTGGAAGAGACCAATCGTTTACCTAAAGTTATTAAATGCTTATTGTGGAATGTCAAGCATTAGGGACAGTCTATTCATGCACTTCAGTGTCTCAGCTGGCATGGCTACTGTGCCAAAGAACAAAAGACCCAGGAAAACCTGGAAGGGCACTAGGCATGGTTGATGGGTTCAGTCAACCAAGGCATGAAAAACAGAAGCCAAAAGTAGGTCAAACCGCGAATTGATATTCAAAGGTACAAGATACACACAGGTGCTGCAACCAAGTAAAATAGAACATTTAAGCTGAAATGGAGGGATGGAGTCTTAGGTAAACACAATGGCAAGGTTGCATTATGGTATTACAAGTAAAGGTATGAATTGAAAGGAACAGAAAGAATATACCAAAATGCCAGAAGTAAGTGGACAGATTATAGGAGTAGAAGAAATGTGTGAACCTATTTCATAAACTATAAAGCACCTTAAAATTTTAGTAAAAGCTCTCTTTTACTCCATATTTACACTAATTCCTTCCCACCCAAATCCTTTTAGAGATTAGTTAACACTTACTTTGCGAATTTTCTGAATCTCCTTTCAGTATTCAACCCACTCCTATCTAGCTTGCAACCCCATGACCCTACTGTGACAATTCTCCATGGGGTTACCTGTGACTTCTAAGAGACTTGAATCAGTGGGCATCTTTAGCCCTGATCTTACATGATTGGCACCAATACTAAACCCATTTGACCATTCTTTGTATAAACACTCTCCTTGCTAACTTCTATGATATCGCGTGTCCCTTATTTTTCTGGCTGCTCCTTCTCTTTCTTCTTTGCTGACTCAGTTTTCTCAACACAATCCTTAGATGTCAAATCCCCTTCCAGGCACATTCTTCTGTCCTTTCCTCTTTTCACTCTATACTCTCCTTGTGCAGTTCCACTCATCCCACGGTCTTCAGTTACCAGACATATTTTTGTGACTTTTACATATAAAACAGTAGTCCAGGACTTTTAGGCCAAGGTTGATATATTCAGTTCACATTGTCCTCACTTGCATGTTCCAGAGATACCCTAAACAGCCAGTTCAAAGCCAAACCCCTGAGCGTCTCCCCATCTGTTCTCCTTCCATTGTTCCCTATTGAACAGTGCTCTGGTCCATCCAGTTCTTCAAGCCAGAACCTCATGGGTCATTCTTGGCTCTCTCCTCTTTCTCCATAGCCAATCCATTACTAAATGTTGTTTATTTTACTTCATAATTTTAAATCTATCTGTTCCTCATTTCTCTCTATCTTTACCTAGTTCAAGTCTCTCGTGTGGATGCAATGCCATAGGTTCCTGACAGGGGCTTCTTCAAACTGCAGCAAAAGCATTTTTTAAAGCAATCTGTCCAGGTATTTCTTCTGTTTGAATCTCTTGAGAAAATGTGCAACATCTTTAACTAGTTCATAGGGTTTTTGGTGATCTACTCTCTAAAGCCATCTCTGGCCTCTCACATTCCTCTCCTCTGCAATCTGTTCACCAGCCACACCACATTGTTCCCACTGCATGAATAAACCATGCACCCACCTGCCATAGCCTTTGTGCCTAGTGCACTCTTCCCCATTCCCTGACATTGCCTAAATTAACTCCAAATTATTTTTGGATCCCAGCCCCAAACTCACTTCCTCAGAGAGTCTTTCCTGACGTGCTCTTGCCAGGTTCCTCCAAAAGAGTCCCCTATATACTCTCATTACACCCTGAACCTTTCACACATAGTATCTTCCACAGTGTGCAAATGTACTTATTTGTGTGACTGTAAACCTGGGAGTAAGGAATGATGCTGGTCTTTGATCACCCCTGCAAGCCCAGTGCCAACTACAGGAGCCATCGCAGAGTAGAGGTGCAGCATTTTCTGTTGAATAATTAAGTGAATGGATTGAACCAGCCAGGTGAATACCTTCTCGTCTTTTCAAGGCTCTATCATGTCTTCCTCAAATGAAATATTTCCACCTTTGTACTCATAACTAACTCTGTTCATGTTCATATCATATTTATCACACTGATGATGTATTTGTATCCTTTTTCCAACAGAGGTTGTGAGTTCTTTAGTGGCCTGAGGTTAGAAATCATGTCTCGTTCACTGTTGTACACTGAGGTCTCTCACAGCACTGGGCATATCACAGGCTCTCAGGAGCGGAAGGAATTGAAATAGAGAAAAAGAGGAACTCTGCTGGTTTGAAGATTTCAATTGGCCTTGCTTCTAGAAAAAATCCGTTCGCACACAGGAGGTGAAGCCAAGCATTACTGAGGAAAATTGCTTAATCTCCTCTATGTATTACAGGTAATGTCCTGAATCTGTTTTCAGGCCCTGCCAACCTAATGAATTTCAGAAAAATTCAAAGCTTTCTTCCTTTTTTTCTCTTTCTCCTTCTTCTCCTTGTCCTTCTCTTTCTTCTTCTTCTTCTTTCTCCCCCTTCATGGTAATTTCATGGTTTTTTTGGAAAGGATAGACTTTAAATCCGAAATGGCATTTTTTGGTTTTTTTAACAATTAAAATAAAACATTAGTTTACAAAGCAGGTGACCAAGTTTTAAAGCTTATTACCCAGAGACAAGACGACAGAGACAGGAAGTAAGAATGAACTTTATTCTTAAAAGGGCTGTATTTATGAGTAATAAAGTCTTGAATATTTACTAAGACAAACAATGTAATTAACCTTTAAAATTCACATTAAAAAGAAAAATTGTGTCCCCTCATGATCTGTCTGTTGAGGTATTTTTTGTCAACATAAATTCTCTAAGTGGGTTATTGTTTCTTACCAAGGTTGTCAATTCCTAGTTTATGTGCTCTGTTAAATATAACTGATAAATACATACTGAATTTTGCTTTTAATAACTGGCAATCTCTCACACAGTTTAATATGTGTGAGACATTGCCAGTTATTAAAAGCAAATATATATATATATATATATATATATATATATATATATATATATATATATATATAAAACAGTAATTTGTTCCTTGCTTTCCAAACCTGAAAGATTAACATTATCCAAGTGAAAATGTTGTATTCACTACGTAGGGAAATTTGGGGCACTACACATGACATAGACAATGAGTCCACTTTAAAAAATATAAGAATATGAAGCTTTGAAGTTTTTAGATAATAATCTACCAAATAAGGAAAACGTGACTATCTTTACCTATATTTAACAACTAAGCAAGTCATCAAAGCAAGAACACACTAGAAGCAATGCTATGTATATGATTCAATGAGTAATATTTTAAAATGAACATTATACTGATTTCTCATTTATATGTATCAGATAATGTGCTTATTAGGTGTAAGTAAGTTTATTGGAAAGAATATTTCCAAAAGATCTTGTCTTCACCAGCCTGGGTTAACAGATTTCACACATTTAACTGCAGATTATGATATAAATAGAAGATATTAATATACTGATATCAACTACTCCATAGAATTTTACACTTGTTAAAATCAGATATAGAAAATTACATTTATAATTTTTATTTCATCTCTATTGAAATTCAATATGCATATAATAAAATGCCTCTTTTTTTAATATACAGTTCAATGAGTTTTAGCAAGTGTATACAACATGAAACATCTGCTTTAATGAAGATATAGAATATATGAATGTACAATTTGTTTATCCGTTCATCTGTTAATAAACATTTGGGTTATTTTCAGTTTGGAGCTATTATGATTAAAGCTATGAAGAATGTTTATGTACAAGCTTTCTGTGGACCTTTTATTCCTTTTTTTTTTTCTTTTGATAAATACTAAGAGAGGAATTACTGAATCATACAGAAGGTACATACTAAACTTTATAAGAAACTGCCAATCTAAAAAACATATTTTAATAATAACATTCAACAGTGTCAAGAGGGCTTTACTAAATAGCAAGTAATCATCTATTGTATGGCAAGCACAAGTTTGTGCATTGGGTATATAGAATTTAACAAGACACAGTCCCTGCCCTAAGGACATTCAGAGAGTATTGGAAACAACTCTTCCTTATGCGTGTACCAAAAAAAAAAAAAAAAACCCTAAAACCACCCTGTATGCAACGTATTTGAGGAGACAATTCCTGTATAATTAGATATACTAAGCCCTAGGTCTGGCTCTGATATCAACTATTTATTTAACTTTGAAAGGACTATTAATATCTCCGAGATTTATTATCTCTAAAAAGACAAGATTTAAATAATCACTGCTATTTTCAAACACTAAAATAAATCTATTGTGAAAGTAACACAGCAACAATTTTCCAAATTTAACACTAAATAAAGTTGATAACTTAAAGTTTCAAATTTTGAAGTAGTTGGTAGTTTTACTAGAGCTTAAGTAATAGGTTAATTTCTAATAAATATGAGAAACATGAACTATTTCTTAAGGCATAATAGTTCATTGACCGAGCATTAGAACATCTATTGTATGAGAAATCATATCAATGAGAAACTTGAAAATCTACTGCCCATTGAATCTCAACCAATCTAAAGTCTAGAAATAAAGACAGATTTTAACCAAACATAACAGAACAGTGAACTGAAAAAGAAAAACACTTAGCTTCCACTGGCTCCCAACATCATAATTTCCAGATGTCACATTTTAATGCTCTAGATACCAAATAAGCTAAAAACTGGTTTGTCCAGCGTGTGTTAGTGAGATCTCTCCCTGCAAACAGTTCAAAAAGTGAGTACCTTAGAAAATCAACAGAGGGCAAGTAGCCAAACTTATGTAAGAAATAAGAGTATAACAGTCCTTGTCCATCATTATGAAAATTTTTCAAATTAGTTCTTTCAGATTTACAGGGAGGAAATTTCTTTTTTTTTCTCATAACAATTTAAACACCTTAAATGAAGAAAAGAGTTTGGTCTTATTTGTTTTGCTTTGTTCTGCTGATAACATCTTCATCTGTCATCAACCTCTGCCACCATGTTCACACTAAGACTAATTCCTAGAGGGCACTTGGTAATTGCCCTTCCCCCACATCCCAAGCAAAAAAGACACCAATTCTTTAAGAAAGCTGAGGATTCTGTCAAGAGCAAAAAGCACCAGGTGGAAAAGATTCATTAGAGGAAAAGATGAAGAATGGAAACTATTTCCTCCCAGCATTTGAATAAGCATGCAAGTCAACATATTAATTAGAAGATTACCAAACAATGAATAATAAAATGATGACCCCCTGCCTTGGAGGTCTTAGAGTATTAGTTAAGATCATGAAATCAGAGCAGTACCCAGAGTCAGAACCAGATGAGTTATTAGTCTGTGTAATCAGAGGCAAGTCAATTATCATTTTTCTATGCCTTATTTTCCCTATCAGAATAATAATGCTTGTTTTTTCACACAGGTTTATAATAGTTAACAGAAAAGTCATAAAGAAATATTCATCTTTATGTAACATAGACTTTAGAAAACGATAACACATAGAGGTATTTTATATATTCTATGCCACATTACTGTGTAAATATAAAATAATCATTACTGTTATAATTTTAAATATAGATGCTATTTAAGATTTCTGGGTAGGATCAGCGAGTACTTCTTAGAGTAATAAAAGTTTTACATGAATTCTTGAACTTCAAATTGAGCCCAAAAATGAGGCTAATTTTCCATCAGTGCTGGGTAAGCCTCATAAAATGATCCCAAAGTTCTTCTTTTTCTTTGTTAAAAAGAAGAACAAAAAGCGTTGCTCACCACACAATTCCACAAGAGTTAAGTCATAACCCATTGAGGTTGTCCACTGACAGCTCACCCTGAGAAGAATCAGTATAAACAACAGGATGGGGTGCTCTATGCTTTGGAAAAACAAGCCCTTAGATTGTTAGAAGCACATCTCAGGAGAATTTCAATGACTCCAGATTCTTGAATCTTCCCATACATAAGAAAGCACTAAAATCATTAACTTGAGATGTCTGTTATTTGTGATTAGCTGTAATCTTTTACCAAGATGTATGCTTGACTGAATGTATTCCCTATCCAAAAATCATATATAGACTGGCTTCTGGCTTCTCCAGAAAACTTCTGGAGCAGTTTTCTCAGAGCTGGTTGAGTGACTGTTTCCCAGGCTATAGTCCTCAGTAAGATCCTGTATAAAGCTTAAACTCACAACTCTTATGTTGTGCATCTTTCTTTAAGTTGACAACCTACAAAACAACTGTAAAAAGCATATGAGAGATAATCATCACATGCATATCATGAAAACAAATCTACTCTTGGATATGACCCTGAATCCATTATGTTACATCTATTTTTCTTGTGATCAACACTGGGGCAATTTCTACCTGGGAAAGATTCATCCACCCAAGACATTAAATGAACCTTGTTTTCATACACTAATTGGTCAAGAATCATAGCAGAATGCCTACAAGATGGAAGAGGAAGTTGATTAGTTCCCTCTTGCTCTCAGTTCTGTATTTAAGTACTGAAGAATTTGGGTCAGTTTTTGTTTTTGATTTTTGCAGTATGCAGGCCTCTCACTGTTGTGGCCTCTCCCGTTGTGGAGCACAGGCTCTGGACGCGCATGCTCAGTGGTCATGGCTCACGGGCCTCGCCGCTCCATGGCATGTGGGATCTTTCTGGACCGGGGCACGAACCCATGTCCCCTGCATCAGCAGGTAGACTCTCAACCACTGTGCCACCAGGGAAGCCCTGGGTTAGTTTTTGTTTTTCTGTTTTTTTTTTTTAACTCTTGGTGTTCAATTTTACCATAGATTATTTAAGTCCATCCTCTGTCATCAACCTTATAATGCTCCAGTGTGGAAACTAGGAGTAAGAGGAGGCCTTACTAGAATGAATATGCAGTGATTGTCGGTCTTAAGACTAACAAAAACAGTTGCATCATCTAGTTTGAAAACAAAAACCATGAATCTGTATGCTATCTGGTCTCTTCTTACATTCAGGGATAACATTAAGCCCATGGCTCACTAGGGTTAGCTGAGGCTAAGTATAGCCACACTATCTTTCCTTTACCCACTAACCTCTCGTGAATAATAAATACCCAGTGCTGCTAGTAACCTTCTCTTTAACATATAAAATCTTTTCTCTTTTGCTTCAACATTTCTTGACGTTTTATCTTTAATGAAAAATAAATAAAGTATAATTCTTTAATAGTAATCCATGGTAGGTAGTTATTAAATTGAGTGAATTGTTTGACCCTTTCTAGGTTTGGATAATTCTTTAAAAAAATCAAGTTAAAACTTGCAGAAACCTTTAACCCATAAAGGAGGGAAGAGTGGAGACATCACTGGCATTCAAATGTAAAAATTATGAACTGTAAAAAGAATAAATGAGGCTTAAAAATGTGTTTGTACAGTGTCTCCAAACAACATGGAGCCAAATGATTTTAAAAAGATTTATTATTTATTAAGCAGAGATGCCAATGAATAATAGTTAAGATTTGGAAGATTTTTTTAAAAAAATGGAAGTAGCATTTTACTCTCTTTCTGCAATAATGCTGCTGATTTGGGATATTTCTGAAGGCAATTTTTGGTCTTCTTCCTGGTAACAGATCATTTCCTTTAGGTACTATACAGACACCCAGTGACATTTAAACAGTAACACGACAAAAAAAAAAAAAAAAAGTAGTAACACGACATAAAAGTAGAGGTCTTCAAAAGCATAATCTATTTATTTGCGTTTCAAAGTATATAAAAATGGAAATGAAAAATATATAGAATTTATATATAGTATTAGATGCTACATCCTATTTAAATATATAGTCAAACAATATTTTTTAGAAAAATTTCACAAATAGAAACATGGTCCTATAATTACACAACTACTTTCTTTTGGAGAAGGGCATGATCTATTTTTACTCTCTCCAGAACTTTCTGGCAGTCACTACCAAAACTGCATGGGCTTCACTTGGTAAGGATTTTGTTAAAAAGTGCATTACTAAGAAACAGTGAGTCACAAGTGGATGAATTTACTTTGAAGGCACAGAAATTTTATACAAAAAAGACTACAAGAACAATGGAATCTGGTTTCTTTGATTTCAAGAGCTGACTCTCTTATAGCAAGAAAGAGTTTGACCTCAGGATAAGCTGCCTGAGAGAAGGTGGAGGAAAAATAAGATGGTGGATACCAGATATCAGGGAAGAAATATGAAAGAGCTAAATGGAACTATGCTCTGCAAATATGCTGTACATTTTTTTTTGTTGTTGTTGTTGTTGCGGTACGTGGTTCTCTCACTGTTGTGGCCTCTTCCGTTGCGGAGCACAGGTTCTGGACGCACAGGCTCAGTGGCCATGGCTCACGGACCTAACCTCTCCATGGCATGTGGAATGTGGGATCTTCCTGGACCGCAGCATGAACCCGTGTCTCCTGCATTGGCAGGCAGACTCTCAACCACTCCGCCACCAGGGAAGCCCCTGTACATTTTAAAAATATACTTTTCCTTAATATACTAGAGGAAAAATTTAGGAAATAAAGTGCCACAGTTTACAAAATTAAGGTTATTTTCCTACATTTAAAATAAGTTGCAGGGGGCTTCCCTGGTGGTGCAGTGATTAAGAATCCACCTGCCAATGCAGGGGACACGGGTTTGAGCCCTGGTCCTGGAAGATCCCACATGCCGCAGAGCAACTAAGCCCGTGCGCCACCAACTACTGACCCTGCACTCTAGAGCACACGAGCCACAACTACTGAGCCTGCATGCCACAACTGCTGAAGCCTTCACGCCTAGAGCCTGTGCTCCACAACAAGAGAAGCCACCACAATGAGAAGCCCGCGCACTGCAGTGAAGAGCAACCTCTGCTCCCTGCAACTGGAGAAAGCCCGTGCACAGCAACAAAGACCCAATGCAGCCAAAAATAGTAAATAAAACAAACAATTTTTTTTAAGTGGCAAATCAAAAGTATAATTCCTGTTCAACATGCCAACTTTATGGTTGAGTTTCTAAAATTTTCCTAAAATAAGTACAAAAAGTAAATAGTTGTGATGAGTTTGATAAGAGGAAGAAACATCGCAAATTGGTTAAAGGTGACTTAATTACTGGCAACTTTGACTTAATTATTGGCAACTTTGCTACTCCAGTATTCAAATAAAATAAAATTCTAAGTTCTGGGAAATAAAGCTTTGTCTGGTTTTAGATTAAAAGCTTAGAAATGCATGAGAAAAAAAAAGGCAGAAATCTTTCCAAGGAAACCATTAACTTGTTTATTAGACTAATATAACCAGAAATAATTGCTAGGGGAAAATAGTGTGCTGGACTCATAGATAGAGCAAAAGGCTGGGCTTCCACTTAAATTACACTCGTGGTCAGACTCAAATCCAAGTGATGAGACTAGCAGGCAATATTAAAATCATCTACATTCTACTACAAATCTGGTTTCAACCTATGTCTCTTTGTAACATCCTACATAAATAAGTTTGAATATCTTAAAGACCCAAGAGAGATATGGAAAGAATCTTGTGAAGGGATAAGGGGAAAGTCATGAAATGGGAGGACAACCTGACACTTTCTGGAGGACCCTAATCCATCACACCAAAGTTCAGTGTCAAAAAGATATAAAATTAACCCCTTGTATCCCCTTTTCTTTTTCTTCTTTTTTTTCCTATTGCCTTTCTCATCTTCTTGCCCTCTCCATGTCAGCATTAATGTTATTGTCAGCAAAGGGGGTTTTTAAAGAGTGCTAAAGCTTTAGTAGTAAATTATAATCAGATAAATTGAACTTTTTGTTGAATTAACAGCAACAACATCATCATATCATATCATAGTACCTTTATCTTCATCACAGTTCTTTACAACATGCAATAATTTAATATTTTTGTAGTATTTATAGACTCTTCTACCTGTACATTATCTGAGTATCAGAGTAGTATCGCACTGAATGACATAAATAAATAGCTATGTGTGTTTATAAGTGTGTTGTATTAGAAATATCCATACTCAACATGAGGGACAGAAGTTTTTAAATCCTCCATGTGATAACTAATATTTGGTATAAAGGGATAGCTATAACCCAAAGATAAGTATCCTGGCATTTTTACATAATAGCTTTCCTTAATATCCCACTAATTGTTTTAGAGTGTATCTGCTGTTTCCTTATCAATAGTATCCCTGGCATGTTATAGGAATCCAATTTCACTTATCTCATGCATAAATTATAGGCAACTTGGAATCAACAGGGCACAATGTTGGACTTAAATAAAGGAAAGTGAGAGAATGTAAGAGATCGTGAGATGGCTAGACCTTGTGGCTGAATTGTAACGGAGTATACCACTAAATGTTTAACAGAATGAAGTAGAAGGAAAAGAGAGAGAATCATCTAAATATCCTTCTGTATATTTCATATGATATATGGAGAATAGGCTCAACTGAGAGAAAACTGGAATAGCTATTATGATTGTTGTCTCTGTAAAACATTTTGAAAGTTTGCCATCTAGAGTTAGACTTGGTACAAGTCCTCACCTGCTTTACTCTCACAGAAATCTTGATACTTCGCCCATTTGCTGTTTCCTCATCTCAGTAAATGGTAACATCATCGATCAGATTAAAAAAAAAGAAAAGTCACCACTGATTTCTGCCTTTACATCAACCCTCAGTTAAACTTATACCTATATCCACTCTTTTTTAGATTATTTTCCCATATAGGTATTGATTAGAGTATTGAGTAGAGATCCCAGTGTTATACAGTGTGGGGTTTTTTTGTTTGTTTTTTGTTTTTTTTTAAAAAAAAAAAACAATCCCACACCATTTATTGTCATCTGGTAATAACATAAAGGTGAGCAAAACAATATGAATAAATGCTTTAGAACTACACTTCTAAAAAGCACACCTAAAAAAACTTGCCTTCTCAACAATTTCTTACTTCATTGATCATTTCTAGTTGGAGACACTTTGGAGCAGAGTAATGTTATCTCCTTTTAGCATGATCCAACCCAGTTGTTTTCTTGACTTTGTTTTAGAATGAATCTCTTCTGCCTTGATGTTCTCCCAAAGATCTCTTAAATTAGTTTCATTTTTTTTAATGTGTTTTTCTTTCTGCTGTTCTGATTGGTTATTCCATCGTCCAGATCATTTTTGCATTCTTCTATATCACTTAGTCTTCTATTCATTTCTTCTAGTGTGTTTTTTATTTCAGTTTTGAATTATTTATTTCTGAATGGGCCTTTTTTAAAATACTTTCTAGTTCCTTGTTAAGATGTTCACTATTTACATAAATTCTTTCCCTAATTCAGTTAACATTTTTATCACCAATATTTATTACCAATGATTTTTTTATCTGGTAAATTGTTTTTTTCTGTTCCATATTTTTTAGGGTTTTTCCCTTGCTCTTTCAATTCAGAGTAGTTTTGCTTCCTTTTCATTTTGCTTAACTTTCTCTGTCTTTATGAATTTACCTATTGCAGTCTTGAAGGGGTGTTCTTATTTAAAAGTGTTTCTATACAGACTACGTGTCCAATGCTTTTGTTGAGAGAACTGGATCTGACATGGATGCAAATCATATCTTTCAGAGAAGGAAGGGCTAGAGGGTGTGAGGCAGGACTTCCTCTCTGCTAATTGTCCATCACTGCCCTGTTGAGGACAGGGTCTGATCCCAAGTTCCTGAAGCAGAAGCCCTGAAGGTCTTGCCTGAAGAGGTTCTTCTCTCTTTGCGTGTTTTTCACTTTCCCTGTGCTGGGACCCTTGCTTCAGTAGAGGGGAGTGCTAAAACAAGTGGGGCCCATTCACGGACAGAGGTCTGATGTGCTGCCTGTTTAGGTGACTGTGTCTCCACTCAGACTCAGCCTCAGTTGCAAGTCCCATTTATCCCTCACTCAATCGTTATCCCCAGCCTCTGAGTCCCCCTCCTAGTTGTGGAGCTGCTCCACAGGGTTGGCCAAGGCCCACATAGACTGTTGCTGTGTGTCAAGAATTGAACTGTGGTGGGGAAGCTCCCATCAGAGATCTGGGCAGCTTCTGGAGTGCTGTTTAAGTAAGCACCAACAATGGTTGTCTCCACCCCACCCAGGTCTCACCCCGGGACCAGGTTCCCTCTGTATCCCAAGGTCGAGTGTCTTCCCCAGTTATGGCTTCCCCAGATCCAATGCTGCACTGTGACATGGAGTGAGGAGAACTGGAGAGTTTGCTCAGCTTGGGCTGGGATATACAGTGAAGTGGTCCTTGGAAATCCAGCAGCCACTAGAGCAGACCTCTCTCTGCACTGTCTGGCGGAGAGCCAGTGTGCATACTCCTCACAAGTCCAGGTTTCCCACAGCCCTTCTATTTATCCCAGCAGTCCTCCAACCATCCAAGGGGGATTGTCTCCTCTGCATATGACCCCAGGACAGGGGTGCCCAATTTATGGCTTAACCACTCACTCTCCAGGGCAGGTATCCACCTGTGTAATCTCTTTTTTCCTCTGAGTTCCTTCCCAGGGGCACAGGTCTCAACCTTATATCTTTCTTTCCCTTCCTACTTGATTTCATGTTTATCTTTCTTACAGCTTTGGTTGTACAGGAATCCTTCTGCCACTTTTCAGTTAACTTTCAGTGAGAATTGTTCCACAAGTAGATATATTTTTGATGTGTTTGTTGGGGAAAGTGAGCTCCACATCTTCTTCCTCCACCGTCTTGATGTCTCCTCTCAGGAATATTAACAAATGCTATCTAATGCATTCCCTTTCAAAAAGAACCATATGAATCCAGAGCAGTGTAGCCTCTACTACATGAAAAATATTTTTGGTCTTCTCCTCTGCATCAGCTATTCTCTCTCAGACTATTATTTTCATTGGCATCCTAACATGATAAATGATAAACCATGTATATAAAATGCTTCCCTTGCCCTCACATCCCTCCGACAATCACCCCATTTCTATGATCAATTTTTTCTATTTCTAAACTTCTTGTTTTCTCTTTAGTACACTCCAGGGGAGTTTTTAATCCCCATCACTCCTCTCATCTATGTCACCAGTGAACACCATCTTGCCAAACCTAATGAACACTTGCCTGTCTTCCTCTTTCTTGACTGCTTAGCAGAACTTAATAGAGGTGACCATTTCTCATCCTTGAAACACTTTCTTTACTTTACTTCCATGTCACCAAAGGCACTTATTTTCAGTTATCAGCAGCTCCTTCTTGGTCTCCTCTAGGAGATCTTCTTCCTTCTCCCTATTTCTGAATTCTAGTGTTTCCTAGACATAGTCCTTAGACCTCTTCACTTTTCTATCTGTACTCATTCTGTATGTGTTTAAATTCAACCCCATGGCTCTAAATACTCTGAGTCATAATTTAGAGTAATGCCAGTTGCTTTAACAAACAAGAAACAGACCAAATTACCATAATTTAAAAACTAAAGTTTACTTCTTACATAACAGCTCAGTGTAGTTTCCTGATAAGTGAAGTTATTTAAGAAATAATTAGGAATCTCATGATCAGAAGAGTTTTGTATGACCTTCTTTCTCTCTCCCTCTTCAATTCTTACTTCTACTCCAGGGGCTTGACATTTTTTAGTTATTCTTTTTTAATTGAAGTTATTATATTCTAACAGTTATTACTGGTATTAATGATATGATTATAGACGCATGTGGTCTCACATGAGCATGTACTTAACAGGAAGCAGGTTCTACATGCATCACATAAAAGAACTGGTTAGAGCACACAGAAATAAGTAGATCCACTGGGAAGGATGCAGTCTGATAGGGGAGCCAAGTTAGTAGATCAATTCAGAGAAGTTACTTTAACTCAAGGCAAGGCCAAAGCTTTTGTGAATGAATATTCAAATCCATCTGATACCCTCATGATTTTTGCCAATTTATCAGGTATAAATGGAACAGAAACAGCACATGAATTTAAAATACATTTGTCAGGAAAGCAGAGAATGTATATTATTTAGAAAAAAATCACCAAAGTTCAGATGGTATAATTTGTTTTTAACTAAACAAATATGTACTTATTTTTTATTTTATTATTTTTTAACACCTTTATTGGAGTATAATTGCTTTACAATGTTGTGTTAGTTTCTGCTGTATAACACAGTGAATCAGCTATATGTATACATATATCCCCATATCCCCTCCCTCTTGCATTTCCATCACACCCTTCATATCTCACCACTCTAGGTGGTCACAAAGCACCGAGGTGATATCCTTGTGTGATGCACCTACTTCCCACTAGCTATCTATTTTACATTTGGTAGTATATATATATATGTCAGTGCTACTCTCTCACTTCGTCCAGCTTACCTTCCCCCTCCCCATGTCCTCAAGACCATTCTCTACATCTGCATCTTTATTCCTGTCATGTTCCTAAGTTCGTCAGAACCATTTTTTTCCTTAGATTCCATGTATATGTGTTAGTGTATGGTATTTGTTTTTCTCTTTCTGACTTACTTCACTTTGTATGACAGACTATAGGTCCATCCACCTGACTACAAATAACTCAATTTCATTTCTTTTTATGGCTGAGTATTATTCCATTGTGTATGTGTGCCACATCTTCTTTATCCATTCATCTGTTATTGGACATTAAGTTGCTTCCATGTCCTGGCTGTTGTAAATAGTCCTGCAATGAACATTGTGGTACATGACTCTTTTTGAATTATGATTTTCTCAGGGTATATGCCCAGTAGTGGGATTGCTGGGTCATACGGTAGTTCTATTTTCAGTTTTTTAAGGAACCTCCATACTGTTCTCCATAATGGCTGTATCAATTCACATTCCCACCAACAGTACAAGAGGGTTCCCTTTTCTCCACACCCTTTCCATCATTTATTGTTTGTAGATTTTTTGATGATGGCCATTCTTACTGGTGTGAGCTGATATCACATTGAATATTTGATTTTTATTTCTCTAATCATTAGTGATGTTGAGCATCCTTTCATGTGTTTGTTGGCAATCTGTATATCTTCTTTGAAGAAATATTTATTTAGATCTTCTGCCCATTTTTAGACTGGTTTGTTTGTTCCTTTGATATTGAGCTACATGTGTTGGTTGCATATTTTGGAGATTAATCCTTTGTCAGTTGCTTCATTTGCAAATATTTTCTACCATTCTGAAGGTTGTCTTTTCATCTTGTTTATGGTGTCCTTTGCTGTGTAAAAGCTTTTAAGTTTCTTTAGGTTTCATTTGCTTATTTTTGTTCTTATATCCATTTCTCTAGGAGGTGGGTCAAAAAGAATTTTGCTCTGACGTAAGTCAAAGAGCATTCTGCCTATGTTTTACTCTAAGAATTTAATGGTCTCTGGCCTTACATTTCGGTCTTTAATTCATTTTGAGTTTATTTTTGTGTATGGTGTTAGGAAGCATTCTAATTTTATTCTTTTACATGTAGCTGTCCAGTTTTCCCAGCACCACTTATTGAAGAGGTTGTCTTTTTTCCATTGTATATTCTTGCCTCCTTTATCAAAGATAAGTTGACCATATGTGTGTGGGTTTATCTTTGGGCTGTCTATCCTGTTCCATTGATCTATATTTCTGTTTCTGTGCCAGTGCCATACTGTCTTGACTACTGTAGCTTTGTACTATAGTCTGAAGTCAGGGACCCTGATTCCTCCAGCTCCATTTTTCTTCCTCAAGATTTCTTTGGTTATTCGGGGTCTTTTGTGTTTCCATACAAATTGTGAAATTTTTGCTCTAGTTCTGTGAAAAATGTCATTGGTAATTTGACAGGCATTGCATTGAATCTGTAGATTGCTTTGGGTCATATAGTTATTTTCAGTGTTGCGTCTTCCAATCGTAGAACATGGTATATCTCTCCATCTGTTTGTATCATCTTTAATTTCCTTCATCAGTGTCTTATAGTTTTCTGCATACAGGTATTTTTCTCCTTAGGTAGGTTTATTCCTAGGTATTTTATACTTTTTGTTGCAATGGTAAATGGGAGTGTTTCCTTAATTTCTCTTTCAGATTTTTCATCATTAGTGTATAGGAATGCAAGAGATTTCTGTGTATTAATTTTGTATCTCATTACTTTACCAAATTCATTGATTAGCTCTAGTAGTTTTCTGGTAGCACTTTTAAGATTCTCTATGCATGGTATCATGTCATTTGCAAACAGTGCCAGCTTTACCTCTTCTTTTCCAATTTGGATTCTTCTTATTTATTTTTCTTCTCTCATTGCTGTGGCTAAAACTTTCAAAACTATGTTGAATAATAGTGGTGAGTGTGGGCCTCCTTGTCTTGTTCTTGATTTTAGAGGAAATTGTTTCAGATTTTCAGCACTGAAAATGATGTTGGGTGTGAGTTTTTCATATATGTCCTTTAGTATGTTGAGGTAGGTTCCCTCTATGCCTAATTTCTGGAGAGTTTTTAACATAAATGGGTGTTGAATTTTGTCAAAAGCTTTTCCTGAATCTATTGAGATTATCATATGGTTTTTATCCTTCACTTTGTTAATATGGTTAACATTGATTGATTTGTGTATACTGAAGGATCCTTGTATTCCTGGGATAAACCCTATTTCATCATGTTGTATGATCCTTTTAATGTGCTGTTGGATTCTCTTTGCTAGCATTTTGTTGAGGATTTGTGCATCTATGTTCATCAGTGATATTGGTACATAGTTTTCTTTTTTGTGACATCTTTGGTTTTGGTATCAGGGTAATGGTTGCCTCCTAGAATGAGTTTGGGGAGTGTTCCTCCCTCTGTTATATTTTGGAAGAGTTTGAGAAGGATAGGTGTTAGCTCCTCGCTAAATGTTTGATAGAGTTCACCTGTAAAGCCATCTGGTCCTGGGCATTGGTTTGTTGGAAGACTTTTAATCACATTTTCAGTTTCAGTGCTTGTGATTTGTCCATTTATATTTTCTATTTCTCTCTGCTTCAGTCTCAGAAGGTTGTGCTTTTCTAAGAATTTGTCCATTTCTTCCAGGTTGTACATTTTATTGGCATAGAGTTGTTTGTAGCCATCTCTCATGATGCTTTATATTTCTGCAGGGTCATTTGTTACTTCTGTCTCACTTTTAGTTCTGTTGATTTGAGTCTTCTCCCCTGCTTTTGTGATGAGTCTGGCTTATGGTTTATTGATTTTGTTTATTTTCTCAAAGAACCAGCTTTTAGTTTTACTGATCTTTGCTATTGTTTCCTTCTTTTCTTTTTCATTTATTTTTGATCAAATCTTTATGATTTCTTTCCTTCTGCTAACTTTGGGGGTTTTTTGTTCTTCTTTCTCTAATTGTTTTAGGTGTAAAGTTAGGGTGTTTATTTGAGATTTTTCTTGTTTCTTGAGGTAGGATTGCATTGTTATAAACTTTCCTTTTAGAACTGCTTTTACTGCATCTCATAGGTTTTGGGTCATCGTGTTTTCATTGTCATTTGTTTCTAGGTATTTTTTGATTTCCTCTTTGATTTCTTCAGTGATCTCTCAGTTATTTAGTAGCATACGGTTTAGCCTCCATGTGTTTGTATTTCTTACAGTTTTTTTTTCCTGTAGTTGATATCAAGTCTCATAGCATTGTGGTCAGCAAAGATACCTGATACGATTTTAATATTATTAAATTTACCAAGCCTTGATTTGTGACTCAAGATATGATCTATACTGGAGAATGTTCCATGAGCACTAGAGAAAAATGTGTATTCTGTTGTTTTTGGATGGAATGTACTATAAATATCAATTAAGTCCATCTTGTTTAATGTATCATTTAAAGCTTGTGTTTCCTTATTTGTTTTCATTTTGAATGATCTGCCTATTTGTGAAAGTAGAGTGTTAAAGTCTCCTACTATTTTTGTGTTACTGTTCATTTTCCCTTTTATTGCTATTAACATTTTCCTTATGTATTGAGGTGCTCCTGTATTGGGTGCATAAATATTTACAATTGTTATATCTTCTTCTTGGATTGATCCCTTGATCATTATTCAGTGTCCTTCTTTGTATTTTGTAATAGTCTTTATTTTAAAGTCTATTTTTTCTAATATGAGAATTGCTACTACAGCTTTCCTTTGATTTTCATTTGCATGGAATATCTTTTTTCATCCCCTCACTTTCAGTCTGTATGTGTCCCTAAGTCTGAAGTGGGTCTCTTGTAGACAGCATATTTAGGGAGCTTTTTTTTATGTGTAATTTTTTAATTTTTATTTTATATTGAAGTATAGTTGATTAACAATGTTGTGCTAGTTTCAGGTGTACAGCAAAGTGATTCAGTTATGCATATACATGTATCTATTCTTTTTTGAATTCTTTTCCCATTTAGGTTATTACAGAATATTGAGCGGAGTTGCCTGTGATATACAGTAGGTCCTTGTGGTTTATCTGTTTTAAATACAGCCGTATGTACATGTCAATCCCAAACTCCCCAACATGACCTGTGGTGTGAGCTTCATTCATCGCGAGAGTTACACACGGTTGGATGTGGCAGTCACTGAGGCCAGCACATTTGCACAGAGGGTCACCCAAATGCTGAGGGCCCACTGAGTCCACTGCACAGAAGGGCCCCCCTGGGCACAGGGGCTCTGGCCCTGGGCGAAGGGTCAGGGAACTGTTGGGAACATGGTTTTTAGACTAACAGACTCGGGTGGAGGATGAGGTTTGTCCTCACTGAGGGATGTCACCCATGTCTCAGAGCTTCTGTTTTCTTCTCAGTCGTGGGGAGGGTTGTCCTTGGCCCTTTGTTCTAAGGGGAGGCTTCAGGGAAGAGGTGCCTGCCCGGGGCTTGACACGCAGCATGGCCACGGGGTACACGAGCCCGTGCATGGCAACTGGGCCTTGCTGTCCTCGCAGTCACGGTGATTTCAATTCTCACATAGAATGACCAAATGGGTAAGGTGGGTGCCATCCAGCCCTGCCCTGAGTGCTTCTCCCTCATGAGGTGGTTCTGGGAGGGGGTCCCAAGAGCCCATGGTTTCCGGTTTAGTTAAAGTGGAAGGGGGTTCTTTAGAAACTTGGCTGCTCTGGAGTGAGACTCTCAGCTCTCTGCTGGGCAAAGATACGGGCCAGGGGGGCGGGCGGCTTGTTCAGGCCAGTTGGGGACACCTGCTGGGGTGACCAGCGGGCCGAGACAGGGTCTGTTTGGTGCCCCTAGGTCCTGCCAAGTTCAGGCCTGCTCTTGAGCTCTCGGCAGTTTTCCCAAATTCAAATTCCAGAGCTTTTACCTTTTCAGAGATCCAACTCTGTTTCAAATGAGCTGAACGTTCATTGAATTTGCTTTTAAATCACTGATCTGAGTTTGGGCTTAGGTGGGAAGATGGTTCTTTGGTGTCATTGGCTACAACAGATCCCATAAACGGTGGTCGTTTAAGGAAACAAGGGCGTTGTGGCTGGGGAGGCATCTCTGGAGTGTCCTTCCCCTGGCCGGCTGGGTCACAACTGCTTCCTTGGCCATGGCCCTGGGCACTGCTCCTAGTATGCAGCTTGTCTACCAGGAAGTGATTCCTGGCCAGGGCATCAAAGCATCAGGATTCCCAAACGTTGGGGGTATCTTTGCCCAGGGGCAGGGAGCACATATCCCGCTGGATATTGTTTCAGGCCTGACCTCTTTCTGACCACGTGCAACCGGCTTCCAGGTCGTCATGTGGATTAGAGAGACCCCTGTACTGGGGGTGTCCAGCCTTGAGCTTGACAGGTCATCAGTACCCCTCTGACCTAGGGGCCTTGTTTTTGTATCCATTCAGCCAGTCTATGTCTTTGGGTTGGAGCATTTAATCCATTTACATTTAAGGTAATTATCAATATGTATGTTCCTATTACATTTTTCTTAATTGTTTTGGGTTTGTTATTGTAGGTCTTTTCCTTCTCTTGTGTTTCCTGGCGAGAGAAGTTCCTTTAGCACTTGTGAAGGTGGTTTGGTGATGATTTTAACTTTTGCTCGTCTGTAAAGGTTTTTTCTGTTGAATCTGAATGAGATCCTTCCTGGGTAGAGTAATCTTAGTTGTAGGTTTTTCCCTTTCATCATTTTAAATTTGTCCTGCCACTCCCTTCTGACTTGCAGAATTTCTGCTGGAAGTTCAGCTGTTAACCTTATGGGCATTCCCTTGTATGTTATTTGTTGCTTTTCTCTTTCTGCTTTTAATATATTTTCTTTGTATGTAATTTTTGATAGTTTGATTAATATGTGTCTTGGCATGTTTCTACTTGGATTTATCCTGTTGGGACTCTCTGCACTTCTGGGAGTTGATTGACCATTTCCTTTCCTACGTTATGGAAGTTTTCAACTATAACCTCTTCAAATATTTTCTCAGTCCCTTTCTTTTACTCTTCTTCTCCTGGCACCCCTATAATTCGAAAGTTGGTGTGTTTAATGTTGTCCCTGAGGTCTCTGAGACGATCCTCAATTATTTTCATTCTTTTTTATTTATTCTGTTTTGCAGTAGTTATTTCCATTATTTTATCTTCCAGGTCACTTATCCATTCTTCTGCCTCAGTTATTTGCTATTGATTACTTCTAGAGGATTTTTAATTTCATTTATTGTGTTGTTCATCATTGTTTGTTTGTGCTCTAGTTCTTCTAGGTCCTTGTTAAATGTTTCTTGTATTTTCTGCATTCTATTTCCATGATTTTTCATATCTTTACTATCATTACTCTGAATTCCTTTTCAGGTAGACTGCCTATTTCCTCTTCATTTGTTTGGTCTAGTGGATTTTTAATTTGCTCCTTCATCTGCTGTGTATTTCTCTGTCTTCTCATTTTGCTTAACTTACTGTGTTTGAGGTCTCCTTTTTGTGGGCTCCAGGCTTGTAGTTCCTGTTGCTTTTGGTGTCTGTTCCCAGTGGGTAAGGTTGGTTCAGTGGCTTGTGTTGGCGTCATGGTGTAGGGGACTAGTGACTGTGTTCTGGTGGGTGGAACTCTATCTTGTCTTCCTGTTGGATAGGGCTTCATCCAGTGGTGCGTTTTGGGTTTTCTGTGAACTTAGTATGATTTTCAGCATCTTCTCTGCTAATGGGTGGGGTTGTGTTCCTCTCTTGCTAGTTGATTGTCATGGGACATCCAGCACTGGAGCTTGTTGGTCATTGGGTGGAGCTGGGTCTTAGTGTTGAGACAGAGATCTCTAGGAGAACTCTCATCAATTGATATTACATGGGTCCAAGTTGTCTCTGGTGGTCTAATGTCCTGAACTCTGCTCTCCCAGAGCATCAGGTCTGACACCAGGCCATAGCACCAAGACCCTGTCAGCCACACAGCCTGGTAAGTGTGGATTTTCTTGCCTTTTGGGAAATCTGAGGTCTTCTGCCAGCATTCAGTAGGTGTCCTGTAGGAGTTGTTCCAAGCGTCAGATGGTATAAATTTAAAAATTAGCTCAGCAGCTCAATGATTTAACTAAGATTTCACTGCATAATTACAATAGCTACAATAATGATAGTTATCATCAATATATGCTAGTCTTCATAGCTTTTCATAGCTTACCATACATAATGTTTACAACAATACTAAGAACTAAATTCCATTTATACAGATGAGAAAACTGAAGGGCAGAGCTGTTTAAGTGACATGTTAATGTTCTATAATAAGCTACTGGGGGTATCTGACAGAATTCAACATCCATTAATGATAAAAAAACTCTTATTAAAGTAGGTATAGAGGGAACATATCTCAAAATAGTAAAAACTATTTATAACAAATGCACAGCTGATATAATACTCAATGGTGAAAAGTTGAAAGCCTTCCTACTAAAATCTGGAATAAGATAAGGATGCCTACTCTCACCACTTCTCTTCAAAAAAGTATTGGAAGTCCTAGCTCCAGCAATCAGACAAGAAAAAGAAATAAACGGTATCCAAATTGGGAGGGAAGAGGTACAGTCATCATCATATGTAGATGATATGATACTATACATAGAAAACCCTAAAGATTCCACACAAAAACTACTAGAACTTATAACTGAATTCAGCAAAGTAGCAGGTTACAAGATTAACATGCAGAAATCAGTGGCAGTTCTTTACACCAACAATGAAATATCATAAAGGGAATGTTAAAACAAAACAATATCTTTTAAAATTACAACCCCCAAAATAAAACACTTAGGAATAAACCTCACCAAGGTGGTGAAAGACTTATACTCTGAGAACTATAAAACATTAATAAAGGAAATTGAAGCTGTTTCAAAGAAATGGAAAGATATCACATGCTCTTTGATTGGAAGAATTAATATTGTTAAAATGGACATATTACCTAAAGCAGTCTACTGATTTAATGTAATCTCTATCCAATTACACATGACTTTTTTCACAGAACTAGAACAAATAATCCTAAAATTCATATGGAACCGTAAAAGACCAAGAATTGTCAAATCAATCCTGAAGAAAAATAACAAAGCAGGAGGCATAACCATCCCAGACTTCAGACAATACTACAAAGCTACAGTAATCAAAACAGTGTAATATTGGCACAAAAGTAGACATACAGATCAATGGAACAGAATAGAGAGCCCAGAAATAAACCCACACACCTATGGACAATTAATCTTTGACAAAGGAGGCAAGAATATATAATGAGAAAAAGACAGTCTCTTCAGCAAGTGATGTTGGGAAAGTTGGACAGCCACATGTAAATCAATGAAGTTAGAGCATGCCATCTCACCATACACAAAAATAAACTCAAAATGGCTTACAAACTTGAACATAAGACATGACATCCCAAAACTCCTAGAATAGAAATAGGCAAGATATTCTCTGACATAAATTGTACCAATGTTTTCTTAGGTCAGTCTCCCAAGGCAATAGAAATAAAAACAAAAATAAACAAATAGGACCTAATCAAACTTACAAGCTTCTTCACAGCAAAGGAAACCATAAACGAAATGAAAAGACAACCTACAGAATGGGAGAAAATATTTACTAATTATGTGATCAACAAGGGCTTAATTTCCAAAATATACAAATGACTCACACAATTTGACAACAACAAAAAACAACCCATCAAATAATGGGTAGAAGACCTAAAGAGACATTTCTCCAAAGAAGAAATACAGATGGTCAATAGGCACATTAAAATATGCTCAACTTTGCTAATTATTAGAGAAATACAAATCAAATCTACAATGAGATGTCACCTCACACCAGTCAGAATGGCCATCATTAAAAACTCTACAAATAACAAATGCTGGAGAGTGTGTGGAGAAAAGGGAACCCTCCTACACTGTTTGTGGGAATGTAAATTGGTGCAGCCACTTGGAAAACAGTATGGAGTTTCCTCAGAAAACTAAAAATTGAATCACCATATGATCCAGCAATCCCACTCCTGGACATGTATCCAGACAAAACTGCAATTCAAAAAGATACATGCACCTCAATGTTCATAGCAGCACTATTCAGAATAGCCAAGACATGGAAACCACCTAAATGTCCATTAACAGATGAATGGATAAAGACGATGTTGTACATATATACAATGGAATACTAGTTAGCCATAAGAAATGAAATAATGCCTTTTGCAGCAACATGGATTCAATTAGAGATTATCATACTAAGTGGCATAAATCAGAAAGAGAAAGACAAATACCATATGATATCACTTATATGTGGAATCTAAAATATGACACAAAATAACCTATCTATGAAACAGAAACAAAATAAGGGACATAGAGAATAGACTGGTGGCTGCCAAGGGGGAGGGGTGTGGGAGAGTATAGGAGTGGGAGTTTGGGATTAGCAGATGCAAACTGGTATATATAGAATGGATAAACAAGGTCCTACTGTATAGCACAGGGAACTATATTCAATATCCTGTGATAAACCATAATGGAAAAGAATATGAAAAAGAATCTATATGTATAACTGAGTCACTTTGCTGTACAGCAGTAATTAACACACTGTAATTTAGCTTTACTTCAATTAAAAAAAAAAAGACTATTTGCCTCACTTCTACGGAAGTTTTATTTGTGCCAAATGGATTCCTGGTGGGCCCTTTCCATCTCTTGTGCAAACAAGGCTATATGATAGTACACATGATCTGACCACTGTTCAGACTCAGCCTGGACCGCTGCTTCGAATTTCATTGTCACTGGATCTGATATGTTAAACACATGGGCTTTGCTATGTTCTTATTTAGATGGAATGAAACTTTGGATCCTATCTGAATTATGAAAAAAAAATTAAGGGGATGCAAACTTACTGAATATTACTTCCTCACAATAAAGTTGTCAACTGTTCTTAAAGAAAAAAATTGAAAATACTGAAAAAGTTAAATGAATTTTAGAAAATTATCATTAATACCCTTGCCAGTAAGAAATAATTACATATGACTTTCTAAGACTACTGCATATACTTGAAATCATAATTTGTTTATTTTTCTCTTCTATATTTTTACTAAAAATAAATTTTTCAGATTATTAAATTTTCCTATAAAAATAATGTGAATGCCATCATCACATTCCATTGTATGTATATACCATATTTTACTTAATCCTTTCATTATTATTGAACATTTAGTTCATAATTTTTCATTATTGTAAATAAAACTGCAGCGAACATCTTGAATATAGAAAATGGTCCTCCTTTCTGGTTTTGTCTTTAGTATTAGTAGTGTGGATAAAACCAAGCAACTTAACATTTTCATCTTTGTAAATCTTTTGTTCCATTATCTTAAACTTGTGTTCTGGAAAGACTGTGTACCTTTGAATACTCTCACTAGAAATGTACAAAAACCCAACTAACAAAGCATCATCAACTTTATGCATTTCCCCACTTATATTTTTCTGATTTGATGAATGAACATGTCTCATTCCACGAACTTAAATTTATTTGATTACTCTTGGTGAGAAATGATGTTTTTTAAATTTTTGTATTATTAATATGTCTCTACTTAATTAATCCTCCAGAGGATCTGGTCTGAGATACATTCATTCAATCTACTCTTTTCCCTGTTTTCTGATTCATCCACTTCAGCTCGAATTTTATAGTTCAGTTCTTCCTTCTTATCTTTAAGCCTTCTGTAGTTGTTCCTTTTCTAAAACCTTGGTTTGAAAGTCAAATATATAAATTTTCTGTCATTGTAATAAACAATTTGCTTTTAAGAACTGCTTTGGCTATGAGGTACTCTGTTTTGGTATTAATTTTTTTTGTTATCTGGATCATATATGTTGATTTGAGAACACCTTTTTAAATTTTTACAGTTTAGATATTACAAATTTAACTTTCATTAATCCCTAGGTTTATTGCTTTCTGGTCATAAATTATGGGCTGTATAATTTCTCTTGATCGTTTTTGTAAATACTTCAGGAGTTATTTTTGATCTCTTTTTTGAGATTAAAAAAAAGGCCACTCCCATTTTCTCTCACCAAGTGTTTTTACTTCAGAGAATCAACACTGTTAGTAATTACGTATTTCCTAGCATTTTCACTTGCTTATTTTTTCCCACACTATGTTATTAGCTCTGTAAGGACAGCAATCAAGATGCCTGTTTTTCTCATCATGGATTCCCAGAACCTATGGCATTTGTCTTGTTTTTTTTTTGTTTTTTGTTTTTGGTAATGGAAGGAAGTAATTAAATGTCCAAGGAATGGTCATAGGATGAAGGCAAGAAGGATGGAGAGTGATGGAAAATGGCATGGTTCATAATAAATACACCCAAGAAATTGCCATGACTAAAAAGTCAATGTCAGCCTTAAGTGAGAGATATTGGTATTGCTTGCCTTCTGCTTGATTTGGACAAGCTAAGGGAAGAAGGCAGAGAGTTGGAGTGTCTGAATACCAACTTCCTGACTGGGTGTGCTGTTTCATTTAGATGGGCAAATTGTGCAAAAATAATGGGTTGATTTCTTTGTTCGCTTGTTTTCTGTGTGTGTGTGTTGTCGATGATGATGATGTTTTGTTTTGTTGCTCTCTCTATATTGACAGTTAGTTTATAAATCTTCCAAGACTGCCAATCAATTTTATTATTGCAAGTTTTAATCTCTTTAATAAGTTTTCATCAGTTTTCTGGGGTCTTAATAAAAAGTTGAAAGACTGTATTAGAATTCCTAGTCTAATCTTGTTTTAACCTGAAATCTAGATGTTGCTTCTTATGCTTGGAATTGTGCTGTTAAGATTTCAGTTAATGCATTTGTTCTCTCATAAACACACGTCAGTTAGAGCACCATGTTGTCTCTTTATTTAACAGCTTCCACAAGCACATTATTATCCACAAAAATTGAAAAACTCATTTTAATTCAAACTGTGGAAAAATTCTACAGTGGATGAGGTGTCATTGCTTGTTACTATCCTTTATTCGTGAAGCGTAATTGGGAATGAGTTGACTTAGGAACAAAATTTCCAAGCCTCTCTTTAAGGAATCACTGGAACTACCAATGATAATGACAAAAGAAGGTTTTTAATGATAGGCTTGTTTTCTGATTGCAAGTCATTAGTCTTAGTGCAGACTGACATTATCATCTTTCTCTTCCTGAAGAATTACCACTGAGCTTCCAGATACATCACAAGCAGCACCCTTCTGGTTTCCCTCTTCCCAAAGTAGATTAGGTGTCTTCTTTGCTGTTCTCTCACAGAAGATTATTCATATATTTTCATATAACTATTACTTTTCTCATTACACACTGTAATTATCTACTCACCTGTCAGTATCCTCAATGGGATTTTGAACTCCTTGACAACATTTTTATTCATTTGTAGAGCGCCAAAACTTACCACAGTGCCTAGGAAATAGTAACACTCAATAAATACTAGTAAATTGAGGGAAGGGAGAAAAAGAGGTGTGAAAGGAGTAAAGGAATGTGAGGGGAAGTGAAGAAAAGAAGGATGATGTTAAAAAAAAATAGCCTGAATCAAAATTGATATTGTAATCATGGGCACTTTTATGTGTGAAAGTGTGTTTTGGCAAGCAGAAATAAACTTATATAGGGCTTCCCTGGTGGCACAGTGGTTGAGAGTCCGCCTGCCGATGCAGGGGACACGGGTTCGTGCCCTGGTGCAGGAAGATCTCACATGCCGCGGAGTGACTGGGCCTGTGAGCCATGGCTGCTGAGCCTGTGCGTCCGGAGCCTGTGCTCCGCAATGGGAGAGGCCACAACGGTGAGAGGCCCGCGTACCGCTAAAAAAAAAAAAAAAAAAAGAAACATATAGAACAAATGAAAATCATGAAAAGATTGATGACTACTCTGTTCCCTCAGATTCTGTTGTGGAGTTAATAATCCTCATAAAAATAGTCCTTTCTAGAGAAGCAATTTTTCCCATATCTGCCTCACTTTTGTACCTTATTTGCTTCCTTTTTCTATCTAATTAACCATCTGAAGAAATGAGTAACAGACTGAACACATATTTAGTAAGCACACAATATCTGCGAAATAAATCAATGAGTGAATGAATACCTAACAATAAATGAATACCTAATGCAGAAAGTTAAAGAAAAAACTTTGTTTACCTACTCAGAATTTTTTAAATGTTCTTGAAATACTTTAATTCTTTAGTGAAGTGATTGTCGAAACTGCAAACTGAGAGGTATAAATTTTGTAAAACTTTGTTAATAAGATAGGGAAAAATTCACCATAACTCTCCTTTGTGTTCAAAGTGGAGGCTGTTGACAGCCACATCCAGTTCTATTCTAGACCAATAACTTTCTAGACACTGATTTAACTCTGCCGTCTAAAAAGCAAAGGAGTTAATTAGCAAGTGAGAATAATACTTGACTGACTCTACTAAATTAGATTTTGTTGACTTCCCAAAGTGAATTTGTCATTAGCATTTATTAGAAACACACACACACTCCCTCTAAAGGACTTAAGCACCCTAGACTGTTAGTGGTATTTTCTTTTCACTCACTAATTGTATAACTGAAAAGACAGAGCTTTGGAGTCAAAGGCCTATGAAAAACTGTCAGCTTTTCCCATTTCAACTGTTGTCCCTGGACATGCTGTTTAACCTCTCTAAGTCTCAGTGTTCTAATATATAAGATAGTGATAATAGTGCTTTCGTTGTAGGATTATTAGGAGATTCAAAGGACTTAATAAAAAGAAAAGCTTATCCGTACCTAATATTATGCCTTATATTTATTAGGTACCTGATGAATCCTTTTAAACAAGACCCTTTAGGATTAATTCTGTCATTATAACAGCTTTGAAGTTGAAGAAGGTGTTCTGGCTTGATTCATTAATTCATTTATTTGGTGTACATGTATTGCGAGAATATTGTATGAAAGACCTTAATAGACACTTGAATATCCTAATTCCTGTCTTCAAGAGGATTATGATTCACTTAGACAAAATACATGCAATATGACTAAAATACTATGTAAAATATGATATGATTAGATTATTTTCATCCTTGTTTCTATAGCAGATCTAAGTGCCTTCCAAAATTGGAGTATAAGGGTGATGGATGAGCTGACAATGAGTAAGAACAGTGCTGGTTGAGAACACACTAGAGCGTTCAACATTTTAATTCATATTTGAGAGCTAAGGCAAACAAAGATGTTTTGAGTTTTGTATAGGAATGCCAGTATGTCAATTAAAATTCTGAACTTCTATAATGCTTAAATAGTTGCCACTCCCCACCCAAAGTTTGCCCCATGCTTTACTTGTGTCACTATCATTCAAAGATATTTTGCTAAATTTGGTACAAATTACAACCAGTTATATCTATCTCTATCGAGTAAACAGTTGAAAGTGTTGCTGTTACATGTTTTCTTTTCTAAAAGGAATAGTATGTAATTTCTGCTTCCTACAAAGAAAATAGACTAATATTAAGCTGTGGGCAAGTGCTCATGCTTTACTGAGAAGTGAATATATTAGCTATTCTCTTCACCATCCTTCATAACACCACTCACTAGCTCCATGCATTTATGAAAATTATTTAGCTCACTGAACCTTAGTGTTTATAATGTGGAGATAATGCCTGTCTTTTAAAGTTTGAGATAATAAATGTAACCCAGGGAATATTATATGCATTGGTAATATTATTTCTACTTGTTTGCTATTTCTTCACTCTTCACTTGCCATTAGGAACAGCTGTCTGACTACTCTTTCCTGCTCTGGAGGAGAGCATGCTGAATAAGTGTAAGTATAAGCTACAGCTCCAGAAGTATGGTCCTTATAAGTTATAAAGTTCAATAAAACACAGAGAAAAAAACAAATGAGAAAGAAATTGCTTCTTAAATAAATGTTGTTCCTCTCTAGTCCTTTGAAAATAAATAAAAATTTAAGTCAACATCCTCCCATAAAAACAATCTACAGAATTGATTCCATACCAGAGCTATGGAAAGATAAAATCAGTCCTTTGTGCTAGTCTAATACAGGTTCTAACGTCAAAATACACAATCTCTAATATAGAGGGAAAACAGCAAGTAATTTCAAGATACAAAGTTAGCTTGAAGCCAAGAACAAGTTAGGTCCAATTGCAATAAGTAAATAAATTTTTTAAAAAGTAAATTAATGGGGCTTCCCTGGTGGCAGAGTGGTTGAGAGTCTGCCAGCCGATGCAGGGGACACGGGTTCGTGCCCTGGTCCTGGAAGATCCCACATGCCGTGGAGCAACTAGGCCCGTGAGCCATGGCCACCGAGCCTCGGTGTCCGGAGCCTGTCCTCTGCAACGGGAGAGGCCACAACAATGAGAGACCTGCGTACCGCGGCCAAAAAAAAAAAAAAACAAATTAATGAATTAAGTTTTTTTTATAAAATACAAATTTTATAATAAAAGGAGCAAGAACTGTTCTAGGGATGAAAGAAAGTATTTTCATTTATGTAATGTCTATAAAATGTGTTTAATGATATTAGAAAGCATACTGTGATAGACAGTGCCCTCAAAGAATCAATGTTTTCTTGTATACACATTATCGAAGGACGCTTTAGTCTTTTAATAGCAGTAACTTTCTTTTAATAGCAGGTATAGTTCTCTAAGAATATTATGAGAAGTTTTTGGCTTTATTTGCCTTTTAACATTATATAAGCCTGTGTACTGAAAGGCAGCTTTGAGCAAAATGCAGGCATATTGTTAAGAAGCTAAAAATAAAGTTGGGAGGCAATAATAGCATATATATATTTTTAGAGCTTGAACCAAGCACAACTACAAAGCAATAATAATCAAATGTAGCAAGCACTACCACTGTCTCTAAAAGGAAAGCATAGTGTGTGCCGTGGAAAAGTTCCAAACTAATAAACAAATACTCTGAAATCGCAAGACACACTTTCCAAGAAACACACCACACTCAAATACACACATACACAAGAAAATATGACAAAGAGATCATAAGTATTCTGATCACTGAGGCTGCCAAAAGGCTAACTTAATTAGTATAATCTCAAAGGACTTCAGAGTGCTATGGACTTAATGATAACCTGTTATACCAGTACTTCATGAACTGTAGGGCAATTTCTTATGAGCTGAAGAGCTGCGTCTAAGGAAAGCATCATGCCTCCCACCCCCATAGGTTCTGCTGTCTCTCCTTCATTGCACTAAACAGCTACAGTTGCCCTCTCTCATCGAGAAAGAATAAGAGGTATTAATTTGTTTCAACCACAGCTTGCTACTCCTCTACCCTACTTATAAGAAGGTTGCAAGAGCAACAGTCATCAGAGACAGAAGGCAGCAGCACCTCTAAAATAAGATCCTTAACTCCTCTGACTTACACACCATTCTGTGAGGAACTGAGGATATATTCAAAGAGGGAAATGTAGCTTATTTAGGATTGCACCTGCACCAGCAGAACCTCACCCTGAAGAAATGATTGATTAAGTATGTACATGAATATCCTCAGAGAAAATAGTTACATGTTTTCAACCCTGTATACAATTGATAATATCTATTTATCCACCTATAAGATTCCTAATTATGTCACTGCTATTATAAGCTGTGGGAAAGCACAGGCACATACATAAAGAGCTCTGTGAGAAAATGGTCTTCATTGTTATATGTGTGTAATTCCTATTCTAGAAGTGCTTTCATTATTGTATTATGTAAGAAGTAGATACAATTGGATCTGTCATGAAAAAGACAAAATTTGCTGTGACAAGTGCTGGTTCTTATTTTCATTAATTCATTAAAACTTATAATATTTACTGAGAGCATTTCATGTGCCAGAAAGCCAGAATATATTACTGGTATTGTTCAACTCTGAATAAAACATGTATACCTACAAACATATAAAATCATGTGGAAAAATGACTTGCATTATTATATGTGTATAATTATTATTATATAAATGGTATCATTATTCTATTATATTAGAAATACAGATATCTGGGCCTGTCAAGATAAAGATATAATTCACTACGAAGAGAGCTAGATCTTACTTTCATTTATTCATGCATTCAAAAATAGTTATTGAGAACCTTCACTCAGCCCAGAATAGTATTCAGTCCTAGAGAATACAATATACAAGATGAAAAACAGTCCCTGCTTTCATAGATCTAACTGTGCAGAGGGACAGTCAGAATTTAAACCAGCAACTGCTGTTCATGGGAATGAGTACTCAGAGACAAGGTTAAGGGGACAATGGGGGTACCTTGGACAGTGAAGATGAATCTGAAGAAATTTCCCTATAGACTTTTTGTCTGGTTCAAAAGGTAAGTGGGACAGTGTCTGGTGGGTATCGAAGTCCTAAGGTAAAAGAGAGAAGTGACTTCATCTAAGAATAGAGATGATATGGCTGGACTAAAAAGTGGTCAGATACGAGGTAGAACAGATCAGCGTTTATCCCTTGATGTGGGGTTTGAATTTTATCTCAAGGGATAGTGGATTCAAGAAAGTTTTCTAATCAGTTGAATGACAGGATCAGATTGGCATATTATTCCTTGGGTTGTAGTTAGAGAGTGAATTTGAATAAGATGACCCAAGGGTCAAGAGATCTGGGGGTGTGAGGAATGTTTAACATATTTAGTTTGCACTGGTGAATGAAGATGCCAGTAAGACATCTAAATCGAGATATCCAAAAAGCAAGTGGTAATATGAGTCTGGAGTTCAGAACAGGGACTAAGTTTGAGAACAATCAGCAATATCAATGTTGTGATGTCACATACAGAGAGTGTGTAAACAAAAGAACAGAACCACAAAGGATATCAATGATTTTAAAGGAAGAGATAAGTTCAGAGACAATTGAGAAGTGATGAAGGGGGAGATGGAGTTTTACAGAAGCCAAGAACAGATTTTGCTTCAGAAAGTCTCACTTTGCTGTGAGACCAAGAAAAATGAAGACTGGAAAGGTCCATCCTCAAAGAAGTAAGTTCTGCTGTAGGTGAAACCAGTTCCAGACAGAAATGGGTTAAGAAGTAAGCTGGAGATGGAAAAATGAGAGTGAGTTCTTTTACCAGGTGCTGTATAGAAGAGATAGTCTTTCTCAGACAAGATACTGGAACTGGTAGATAAACCTAGGCAAAAAGTAGCTTCTCTTCTGGATAAGGACTCTTTTTTTATTGGAGTATAGTTGCTTTACAATGTTGTGTTTCTGCTGTACAGCAAAGTGAATCAGCCACATGTGTACAAATACCTTTGAAAGTGTCAGTTCTCCATGGATCTCTTACATTTCTGCATGTCTTAAAAGCAGAGGCACTGACTTGCCTTTGATGCAGAATTTGTACAGTAAACAGCCTTGGATAGTAGAATAAGTCTCTCTACAGCAAGTGGTGGACATGTTTAATGACCATTATAAGATATTTAAGCTCCCTAAGTTTGGGGTTTCTCTCTTATAACACAACACACTGCATATACGGGTGTCACCTGGCCCTCTTCATACCTCCTTGTGGAAACTGGGTCTCAGGGAACTTGCACAAAAAATGATGAGACTCTGGCTATTACTGTGAGTAATAAAGTTCTTTGTCTCTGGCCGAGGAGTCTCTTGTCTTCTACCAGTATCCATGAAATGGTGGTAAGCTAACTTGTTCACTTCAAGTATGGTAAAATCTCAGATTCTTCACAATTCTTGACAGTTTGGCTATTTGCATTTCTGTCCTGGTTTTGCTCAGAACTTTGACTTTTCAGGATTTATACCACTTAAAAAGTCAGAGTAAAACTGTTACTGTATAGAGAAAGAGCTTACTGGTTTATGTTGTATTCTTCCAAGTATATACTGTCAACTCCAACAGAAGCTATAGACTAGCAGCATAAATTAGAAAAATGAGAATGCATCCAGCACACCACTGACAAGCTTGCAAGACGATATTTCTTAGTTCTGCATTTGAGTACATCACTTAGAGTGCATATTTCCTGGTATGTTTACTCTGCATACATATACACAGCAATAACTGCAGTGCTGTCATTTTAATGCCAAGTTACCTATATGACACAGACATATGATTTTGGTAAAACACTGCAGGGTGAATAATTTCTGAATGATGGAGGCTCTTTTGAAATGCATTATAATTCTTCAAAGAACATTATATAATCTAAAGATGTTTTTTTTTTTTAAAGAAATGAAGTATAATAGACTTTTTCTAAGGAATCTAATAGAATCCAACTATGTCTTGAGTTAAATTCAACACTGACCAGGTGTTTATTCTAGCTGGGAGCCTCATTGGTTAAAGTCATCTAAAGTCTTCTCTGAGTAAGTTAGAATCTATCAATATCTTTTAATAGATTGTATTCCCTTAAAGAAGTATAGACCCTATCAGGCTAAAAATTACAGAAAACAAATCATGTTGACCTGTACTTCATTAAACGTTCAATAAACAAAAAGTAATTGAAAACAATATAAAGCTAAAAGAACAAACACAGAAGGGACATGTGTATACATTTAGTTCAAAGGAAGATAATAATAATAAAAATAGAATTGTCAGTTTGAAATCATAATGAATAGCTCAGATATTACCATGAAAAAAAAATAACCAGAAAGATGAGATATTTGTATTCTTTAATGTCTACTGAGACCATCATTATGCAGATTTCTCCCTATCAGATAGGACTCAGTATTAGGTTTGGCAAGGGGAGATGAGTAATGAACTAAGCACTGCAGATTAGGAGTAGAGGGGGAGCATTTTTAAAACCATTTTAAGCTCCAAGTAACTCTGGGCAGAATCATTGCCAGATGCATTATGTCCTGAATTACAAGTAAATTTTCAAAGATAGTTAACTAAAGGTAATATGAACATCCTCTCTGGTGAAAAGTCACAGCTCAAGAGCAGACACATTTATGAAACACAAGATTTTCAGTTTTTATTTTTGAAGAAGTTCTTTCTGGAATGCAGTAGTTAAATGTCACAAATTTCTACTCAGTGGAGAATCTGAGCAAACTCTATAGGTCCTGAGAGTACCACAACCCTAGATTATCACTAATGGCCATCTGAACCGAAAATAACATTTAACGTAAATTGTTGCTAGAATAATTACTCCTTTTCACATTTAATAGTTTTCATTTGTTAGTATAAGTATGCTATTATGTCAATATATGGAAATTTTCTTAGATGGTTAAATAACACCTTTGAAATGCCCACTGACATTTCCAAACTCCCAAACAGTATCTTCCAAATAAATTGATCAGTATGGGAAGTATTTAATAATCACACTTAAGACAGGTAAGCTGACAACTGATTCCAGAGATAAGACAAGTTATCAAGAGAGTAATAGCTATACTTGCAACTCTTTTAGAAAATTATTAGCTTCAGTTCACAGGATGCAGAGAAAAGGACAACCTAAAGATGACAATGACAGAAATTTTCATTCCATTTCACCTGTGACAATCTCAAGAGGTTCAATTACCTAGTATGTGTGTGGCAAGAATTTAAAATCTCTACCTCATTGTATTGAAGAGAAAAGCAAAGTGGCCAACTCCTGCATCAGCTGATCTGTCTGCAGAATCACAGCAAAAGTATTAGGCTTATTCATTCCCTAAGTACTGGAGCATCTAACTTGTTTCTACCCAACTTGCTCATCTGTTTTATCATCTTTTCATCAGAGAGCACTGTTCTGAGTAATAGGTAAACATAACTTACCTAGGATAAGCATCAAGGAGATGCTATGGTTTACCATTATCCATTTTAAAAGGTAGGTTTATGTGTGTCTGGGTTGTACTGTGCAGGTGTATGAGTCTGGATGGCGTATGAGTGTGTGAAGGAGGGCAAGCAAAATCTGCTTTCATGGGCATGGAAAGAAATTTATGGGAAAGTGGTTAATATACATGATGAAAAGTGTTACAATCTTAAGCCAGGAGAACATCTTGGATGAATCATTTAGCCTATTCTCATCACATCTTCCTCCAAATATAGTTTTTTTTTCCATATTTTAAGTCTTCAAAAAATAACCCTTAATACCATCAATGTAATGTTTCACAGCTGGTAAAAGAAAAATTTTTATCCCAAACTCTAAACTCCTTCTCTACTGCTTTATAGGCATACCTCCTTTGTCCTGACCTCCAGAAAACCAGAGAAAAAATTAGTCAACATTATCCTTAAAATATGTTTCTACAGTTACTAATGTATCTAAGTTATCATCAAGACAGAGAGAAGGTATGGTATAAGGGAAAGAAAACTGTAACTAAAGGTTAAAAATAGCTAAATTTAAGTCACAGCTCTAACAGTTACTAAGAAAACCCAGGGAAGTCACGACTTAATTGAACCTTTGTTGTGTCAGCTGTTACTTGGAGCTACTGAAATCTCTATTAGCAACTACAAAGAGATGTTATTTCAAACAAGATAGTGGAAGTGATAAAGCTTCTAAAGGTCTATAACACTTTTAGTCTTTCAGCAAAGAAATCAGTACTATTCCAGCCAAATATGGATTTCTCATCTACATAATTGCATTAAAAATTTCTTTCTGACCAACTTAATTTTAAAATTATATCTAGAGAACATAATATAAAGTAGCTGGCTCAGTAAAATAGCTCAATATGTTTATATAAGCCACTGCCCCAATACAGATTACATAACAGATGCTCAGTAAACAAAAATTATTGCTAATAGTAGCATTAGAAGTGGCAGTAATGCTGCACCTCAATTATGCTTTCACTTTATTTATAGGAGAAAGAATTGGAACAGTTGATTTATTGAGCGCCTTATGTGCCAGACACAATATCTGATATCATTTAGAACATCTTAACACCAAGAATTAGATATTAGTTTCCCCACTTTGTACATGAAGAAATGGAGACTTGTGCAGGTTTAATAACTTGCCAAAGACTCCAAGCTCAAACCAAGTTATGTTCAATTCCAAAGGTGCTCATGTTCAATTACAATCTATTGTCTCCCAGAAGTTCAAAGTTAAACTTCCTGGTCTTAGAAAAGTGTGGCTAGTGCTGAAGAAATATATGTACTGGAAGGTAATCCCTCTATCTCTACAGACTCTTTAGCCATTTACATAAGATTTACAATTTTAAACTAACCTCTCAGATTCTTAAAACATGCTTAGGGATGAAAGAAAAAGTTAATTTTATTTGTTAAACAGAGCTGTAATATTTTGATTTATCTAGTAAATATGAAGAATTATGGTAATGCATGTAATTAAAATTTCCTTTGTTAAATAATTCCATTACTGTTTTAAATTGTTTCATTAAGGAGAACTACATTTCCTTACACATTACAGCATGTGTGTTTTGCCACATCCTTCTTGTCAATATTGCCCTACTAATTATATACCAAAAATGTCTCTTTCTAAATAACTCATAATTATTTTTAAAAAATAAATAAAGGAAATTGTCTTTGGAGTGTAGCATCTTGTGGTCCTGCTGCTCTTTTAAATTTGTAAAGATATTGAGATTGAGATGCACATTTAAAGCTTTGAATATTATGTCCAGACTATTTTCAACAAAGTTAACAGACTAGGATCCAGTAATTCTAATTACTCTAGTATTAGATTTCTGGAGAGTTGTAGCTTATCATTTTTATAAATTTTTCATATTTGTGATTAATATAATGATATTGTGTTTGTCCTTTACCCTTATTACTTACAAAGCTCCAATATCGTTGCCAACATTTTTAATAATTTAGCCCATTTTGTAAAAATCTTTATATTTTGCATACTAGCTTAGATCTACAAGCTTTTAATATGTATTTTGACTGGGCACTTACTACAGCAATTTCTAGGTAAATTATTTACTTATACACTAATCAAATGTAGTCTTACTACAAGATAGCAATGGATAATGCATTTATAGAAAACAATACATTTGCAAGTTCAGTTCTTTTGAGAGTTAACAAAAAAATCTAATTACTTGTTTTAATACTGAGTCCATAAGAAAACTTGTAACACAGAAAACAAAACAAAACAAAACCTAATTTTGACCCTGCCATAGCTCTGTTGCTGTTGGCTCCTGAAGAAGGAAATTCTATTATTCCATCCATACTGGTATGAACTTATAGCCATCCTAGGCTCTCCTGCCCAACTATTTCACCAAAATGCACTATTTCTTACCACTGGACCTGGTTTGATTTTGTTTTATTTTCCATTACAGACTCATTTGATCTAAGATAGTCATTACTCTCATTTTAGCATCTGACCAGATCTACTTATAGACAAGCAAGCTCAGATTCACATTATCTCAGTCCAGTCATAGAAGCATGAGCCTCATGCATGCACTCAAGTCCCATGGAATTGCTGTCTCACACAGGTGTGTGCACAGTGCTAGAGCTAATATTAGGACTGACTCATGGTCAGTGTTCCAGTGCCTAGGACATCTGAGGTAAGCTACCACTACCTCCGGCGACACACCTTTTTCAAAAGATAGACAGATTAGGGCTTCCCTGGTGGCGCAGTGGTTGAGAGTCGGCCTGCCGATGCAGGGGACACGGGTTCGTGCCCCGGTCCAGGAAGATCCCACATGCCGCAGAGCGGCTGGGCCCGTGAGCCATGGCCGCTGGCCCTGCGCATCCGGAGCCTGTGCTCCACAACGGGAGAGGCCACAACAGTGAGAGGCCCGCATACCGGAAAAAAAAAAAAAAAAGATAGACATATTAAATAAAATAAGGATAGACTTGCAAATTTTCATGGATAAACATGTAGATATTCTCATTCATACACTGACACAAGTCTCTTCTGTGATAACCAAAGAGGGAGGCATAAAAGATAATATTTATGGCCAAAAAATTAATCTATCAGGATGAGACTGTCCAGAGTTATCTGGGGGAGAAGGTGGCATACTTGTGAGGAATTCTTTTAAATCTCCATGACATTGTGAAACTCTTTAATGCCATCTTCCACATAGTTTCATACAATTGTTCTTTACCTCTCTGTCTTATTCCCAGAAGTACCTGTGTACCCAACCAAAGTGAGAAAAAGTCTCAGATGCTGCAAGTGGCTAGATTTTCAGGAGCCAGTTCTTGTCAGCAGCTTTAGAACATGAAGTAAAAGGGAACTGAAATCTACTAAGAGCAGGCACAAGAAGAAAGGAAATGTCCAAAGCACCATATCTGAAGGTTGACATCAAGACTCAGAACAAAGAGAAACTCAGAAGGCAAAACCCAGCAAATTTTTCTGAGATACTGTTGCACTGGGGAGGAATATTTTAAAGAGTGTTGCTGATGTTCCCACAGGCAGGAAAGCACCTGTTACAGACATTGATACAGTTCAGACATTTTGTAGACTGTAAACTTTTAAATGTTAAGGATAATATATGTCTGACTCATCTTTCAAAGACAGCTCAAATGTCACCTACTCTGTGAAGGCTACTCTGATAGACCCCCATATCAGAATTAATTTCCTGCTTCTTAGTGTTCCCGCAGCATTTTGCTTTTGCCACTAGAATGGCCCCTATTTTTCTTTAATGGCCAAATGTTTATTTTCTGCCTCCTCTAATAAAGCTTCTTGAAGTCTGGGTCCATATCTTATTTTTTTTTTACTGGGTCCATATCTTATTCATATTTTTATCTACCCTGTCTTGCAAGATTGGCACAGAAGAGGCAATTAGCAGATGCTTGTCAGACTGGTTTGAGGTCCCTGTAATACACAAGAGTGTGGAAAGATTTAATTAGATTAGAAGAGAAAGGACTAAATATATTAAAATAAATAGAATATATGAAATTTGATCCCATGTCCTGGGAAGATTGAGATAGAATAAAGAAAATAGGGGTCATCAAAACAGATGCAGATCAGTTGTGAACCATAAAGAAATGCAGGAGGATATTGAAAGTTCAGTGCTGTATCTTGAGAAGGAAGCCAGTGTGGGAAACATAAACTTGAGACTCATCCAGTACAGATGATAATTTAACCTGTGGGAACAAATTAGATTACCAAGGGAAAAATGGGTTGAAGGTTAAGACAAAACTTTAAAGAATCCTTATATTTACAGGATGAGAGGAAGAAAATGTCCCATACATGAAGCAAAGGAGAAACCTGAGAACTGAGAAACAAAATAGAATAATGTCTAATATGAAAGTCTAGAAAGGAGTTCTAAGAAACTATAGGGACAAAAGGGCCATAAGGCAAGGGAGTGGATTTGAAACTCTGAAGCTGGCAGGGAATAAGGTGAATTTGAGCTTCTAAGTTGAGAAGAGATACACAGAAGTGGAAAATGTCAACAATTATCCTTTAAAAAAAATGTATGAATGGTGTAAAGAATATACTGCCTGAATCTGGCATCGAATGAGTTCAAAGGAAGAACCTGAAACAGAAAGGAATTCGTAACATTAGGAGAAAGCCAAGTCTCAGTTAAAGGCAATCATGTAGGAAAAACTGGTTCAAGGCTGTAAGCAACTGTTGATATGATGAAATGATCCACAAGGTACAGTGTAAGAGGTTATAGAAGAGCTTACAGAGAATGGATATGGAAGGAGGGCAGGCTGAGTTGGGTAGGAATGAAGCTATGGGAAGAGACAGTACCAGAATGGTTTGTGTTGTTGCCATTGGAGATATGGTGAGTGTCCTAATTGTCCCAATTCTTTAACATTATCTGTATCCATGTCCTTGGTTATGTGGCTTTCCAGTTCCACCACTAAAGTAGTATATTTCACCACTCCTGACTTTGGTTTCACTCACGTGACTTACCTTGACCAATGAAATGTCAGCGAGTATAATGGAACCAAAGACTTGAGAATTATTCAAGCAGTTGGGTTAGCTCTCTTACATTCTGACATCCCCATGAGAAAACCAAGCTCAGGCAAACCCTCTGATTCCTGGAGGAAGAGAAGAAAACATGGAAGAGAATCAATCCACAGATGCTTGAGGAGACACATCCGTGAGCAGCAGAGACACTCAGCCAAGCCCAGCCTAGGTTAGCTGACTTCCATCTGAGAGCTTTGTGAGCTAAATCAATGCCTATCGTTGCATGCTACTAAATTTTTGTTTATTTTTGTAACCATATTGTAGTGATAGCAAAATGATTTAGAAGATAATAAATATATTAGCCAGTATTTATTGAGCAGCATTGTGTCAGAAACTATGTGTCAGGAGCCATTTTATTACATGGATAATCTCATCATATTCTGAAAACTATCCTATGAAATAGACATTGTTTCATGTCCATTTAAAAATTATAAACTGAATTCAAAGTTCATACTGCAATAAAGCAGAGAGATCAGGATCCAAATTCAGACACTCTGACTCCACAAACCATGATTTTCACCACCATTCTTTGCTGAAAATATCAGAACACTGCTGAAAATATCACAATATAATTACAAATTACTATATTAAAGTAACATTAAACTATTCAATGGTCTTTCCAATAAAACAGAATCTACGTGAGTATCACTATCTATGTGTGAAAGAAATTATTGAATACATTTTCCTGGCAAGTACTCTATAACATTTAGTGCAATGCTTTCCATCAAAGGGTGGATTGGAGAAAGTGATTGAGATTCAAGTCACTTGTGCTGGATATCATATTTCCTACCCTAACTAAATCTTGGCATGCTCTGCTTAGGTTTGTCTGTACACTGAGAGATGACCAGGTTTACAAAGCGGGATCAGAATTCATCTATTCAACCAAAGACGTAGAAAAGATGGCAAGCTTGATTTACGTGTCTAACTGAATAGGAAACAGAGACAGGAGAATGAACAGGCAGCCTCTGGTACAGTGAATGTAGTGGACAATGAGCTACCAGAATCCTCCTTTCAGAACCCAGACCCTCATTGCTCTCACAGTCAGTAGTGCCTGTGGCACACAGTTCAGAATTGAGTCTCTCTCTGAGGATTGCTCTCAGGCAAAGAGAGCCATATTGTCCAAGACTGTGCTTTCTCCCAGCAGTTGTGTTCAATGACTGGCTGATAGTGAGGTGCAAAGGCCTGGAAAACTTGCTTTGATTTCAGACAACTTTGCAGAGCCATTTCCAGCTAGATTCATAGGCTCAGGTGAGGCTTCTAAGACAGCTACATCATAGTTTCACATCTTCCTCTGCCTATCCTACTTCTCAGTATACCTCCTGCTCAAAAGTCTGCCTTGGAGGAGTCTGTTTCCCAGAAATCTAAGACACCAGGATGTATTACCACATGGAGAAAGGAAATGAAAGAGGTCTTGCATTTCTGTGCATAGAAAGTGAAAAAGGAAGGGAAAACATGGAATCTAGTCTTTAAGTCATTACATCTTCCTATTAATAAACATCTCAATAAATGCCATGTTGTCTCCAGATTAGCAACTCTATCCCAGAAGAAGAGATGACTACAGAGGGGATATAATTGTCTTAATAATACCCAAAGTGTAAAGAAGGTGCTTGCATAAAGTTCTAGCTTTCCTTGTACAAAAGTAAAAACAGGTAGTGAAGGGGAATTGTTTCCTCCTATAAAAAAAATTTACTGTCATTAAATTATAAGGCGTACGTGCTTGCATTTTCTTAGAAGCAGAATGCAGTATCCAGAAAGCCTTTAAGATTTTACAGCAAATCATTTTTTCAAGCATTTAAAAATTATACAATAATTTCCATGATAGAAGAGGGAACAAGAAGAAAATAATTGATTAAAACCAAAGAAAGCGAGGAAGTACACAAGCTAGCAATTTAAAATCAGGATACAGGAAGCCCCTAATTAATAAGAGAATGAAGTCACCGAAGTACAATTGTAAGGTCAATGTTTAAAATGGCAAATACTTTCCTGTGGTAATAGTTTTACAAGACAGCTCACTAAAACTGTTTTAAACTCATAATATACTGACCCAAGTGTTAAAGAACACAGGTACCAGATGAAGCTATGTTTCATATAGGAAAGTATATTCAATGATTTCAGTTCAAGATACCAGGCATACACCTTGTTTCCATGGCCTTCGAGCAGAATCTTCGTATCATTTCAATGCCTGCCTTGTAAGTAGACCTGTAGAGCTACACCTATAGACATGGCATTCAACGAAGTATGATGGGGTTTAGGTTAGGTCAGGTATTTTGACCAATGTAACTACTTGGAGAAGGCAAGTAATTCTTAGCCACCTCTCTTATTCTGGCAGATAGAAAGAAAGAAAGAAAGAAAGAAAGAAAGAAAGAAAGAAAGAAAGAAAGAAAGAAAGAAAGAAAGAAAGAAAGAAAGGAAGGAAGGAAGGAAGGAAGGAAGGAAGGAAGGAAGGAAGGAAGGAAAGAAGAAAGAAAGAAAGAAATGGACTTTCTCTTTCATGTTCCATTGCTATTGACTATTGCTTCTTCCTAGAGCTCATATTACCTCAATAAACATTCACTGAGACCCTGTAAAGGAAAAAACTTAAATTACATTTCTGTTTCTTTCCTTTTTTCAACAATTGATAAACAAAATGTAGTTTCCCATCTTTGCTTGCATTTTCATGTTCTTAAGGAAGTACACAATACTTTTGAGGTTTTCTAAAAGAGTAAACTATTATGAGTAAGGGGAAATACATAAGGGGTAAAACTGTAAGTGTGACTAATACAGTATCTGGGATTTGTTTCATCAAACTTTTACCAAACAAATTTTATAGACCAAGAAATATGAACTAAGGTTATAGAGGGGAATGAGATATAATACCTTGGAGAACTTACAGTTTAAGAGGACAGATGAGTAAATGAAAATTACAAAATAGTCTGATAGTGCCTGACTGGAAATGCTGTAGTGGAAAGCTTCTCCCTCACCCCCCTTGTTTCCATCCAGGTAGAAGAGCTCATCCAAATGTCTGGCCTCTCTCTGTCTCTATACTCATTTGCTTCAGGAAAGGGGGCATGACCTAACCTATTTGATCAATTTGTGAATGGATTGGACATGTTCAGCTCAAATTCATCTATTTCTCCCATTGAAAAGAGATCCAGGTTTCCCCTGCTGCTTCACACCGTAAGACAGTGCACAGGGAAGATACCCTGGTCTAGTGCTGCCTGTGATTGGGTGACTAAATTTGGCTAATTATGAAATTTGGTTAGCAGGTCCATTTGGCTCTTACACTGAGCCATGTCCTCCAATTTACTATTTATCAGTTGAAAGGCTTCGTCTTTTATATTGCTTCTCTTATTTTCTACCCCAGGCAATAAGGAAGGATGGTGTTTATAATTTTGCCTTGAATTCTCCACCAGTGTAAATATTCTGGGCCAAGGGAGCTTCCAGGAGAAACACCTAAACCAATGTTGCAGGTTCAGGAAGTCTTCCTCTGTGAAGGAAGGGATATTAAACTGAAACCTGAAATTATTATCAGGTTATACAGGCAAATAGCTAAGGAAAGATATTCCAAAGAAAGAGAATGACATATGCAAAGGTCATAGAAGAAAAAGAAATTAGTATCTTTTATTTTTCCTGTCCCACACTATCTTCTTATGCTGTAATCTTTGTTGACCCTGAATTTTAATCATACTTCCCTCAAAATTGTATCAGTAGTATACCCTCAGTTTTAATGCTTAAAATTATTCTGTTCTCAAATATTATAATTCTGATACATTCTCTTTCCCCTTATTGCTATTGATTGGCTTTATTCAAAAAACAGATTTTCTTTAAACACTTGTATTCTGATTGCATTAAACTGCCAAATGCCAGGTCCCCAAATAGCACCAATACAATCCATTGATAAGACAAAGTTGAGTTTATTGTTTACTGAGATAGGGAAGAATACCTCCTCTGCAGTGTTGTGGCTGTGTCTCAGAGAAAAGAAGGCTAGGTTAGAATTTATTAAGAATTAGGAGTTTGGCTTAAGGCAGTTCTATCAGGGTAGAGGACTTGCTTAGGATTAGGTTAGGATCATGATACATTAAACCAGGGATGGTAGAAATAGCAAGACTAGGATTTTGTGTCCAGTGATTCAGAAAATCTTACAGCCCCAACTGTCTATTAATGCTTTCCTTTGAAGAGTTGATAGGTCTTTCAGAAGGTCTCAGTAATGAACAATCAAACCACTTACCTGAGCAAGAAACTCCAGGAAAATGTTAGGACATGCTAATGAAGACAGTGGAGTAACAAAAATAATGCTAATATAGACAATAGGTATAGTTTTTCAGGGCTAAGACTATATAAAATACTTCTTTATATCCTGAAAGCTTAGCATAGTGCCCAGCATTTGTAGTTGCTTTCCATAAATGCCTATCAAAAAATGAACTTATGTCCATCCACCTCACTACAAATAACTAAATTTAGTTTCTTTTTATGGCTGACCAATATTCCATTGTGTAGCACAGGGAGATCAGCTCGGTGCTTTGTGACCACCTAGAGGGGTGGGATAGGGAGGATGTGAGGGAGATGCAAGAGGGAGGAGATATGGGGATATATGTATATGTATAGCTGATTCACTTTGTTATAAAGCAGAAATTAACACACCATTGTAAAGCAATTATACTCCAATAAAGATGTTAAAAAAAATTTTTTAAAAAGAACTTATTTTTATTTCTGCAGGTGACAGTTCAGCTGAAAAGAAGGGAGGCATGTAAAATATGCATCCATAAACAACAAAACAAATCAGCCCAGCTATATAAATATTGAACAGTTTTTTGTAAAAATCACTGTCATTTTTCTATGAAGAGTTATGCCTTTCCTTCATGTCAATGTTTTTTTAAAAAGTGCATTTTGCATTAAAATGTCTTTTAATTAAATTAAGAAAAGGAATTTGAGTGAATCTCTTACTCAATTTTTAAAAATATATATGATGAATTTAAGCCTTAGGACATTAAATAATAAACAACCATTAAAAATCATCTTCTGCAACAACTAAGTAGTCAGTTATTATTTTTCTCAGCAGTATTTACAGTTAAATCATATTTCAATATACTTTAGGTGAGGTTTCAGAAGACTGCCTGGCCTTTCTAGAATCGCTAAAGTCATACCCACTTTGCTGTGGTTGATACTTGTGTTATTTCAATTCATTCTTTAACACAACTCTATAAACAGAAGGAAATAATAAGAGACCTACTCATGAAGTGGACTTTTTAATAATTACACTCCTTGGAATACTTTCAAATCTACAGTTTGTAAATAATGATAATATTTCTGAAAATAATGATAACAATAATGAGGGTGATATTTGTTGAATACCTACTACATTTCAAATAGCATAGAAAGTGCTTAACATTAATTATCTCATTTAATTCTCAAAACAGTCCTATAAAGTATATATTATTAGTATCTCCACTTCACAGGAAACCAGGGTTCAGAAAAATTGAATAATTTGGCGCAGCTAGTAAGTGACTGAACCAGAATTTGAACTGCAAGTTTTTATCAGATTCCAGGAATTGTGAGACCTTTGAGGTCAAATGTTACATCTCATGTATTTCTGTATCCTAGGAATTATGACAATGACTACCATGTATTGAGAACTTAACATATATTTGTGAAGTGAGTGCTATTTTTGAAGAAAGAATCAACAATAATATAAAACAAAAAATAAATTGGTTAAACGGGTACAAATACAAAAATGCTCAGTTTTCATATAAGTGCTAATAGAAGTTTTAAAAAGAGTTTGACACAACACTTACATAACATCATGTTACATTGGCCAAAATATTTTGTGCATAAAATGATAACATCATATCAATTATATTTTCCCCTAATGTTTTATAACAAAAATGTGGCAATATGTGTTTTTCTCATATAATAGAAACAAAGCCAATGAAACATATTGAGACATGGTTGTTCTTATCTCAAGACAAAATACTTTGATTCTCTTATTTAAGTGTTCTTTTGTGCTCAGAGTTTCTCATTATGAGTTGAGATTATACCCTTTGACTTTAGAGATTATGGAGAATGAATAATTTATCAAATAAGCTGAAATATTCTGCCAGAATGCAAAGCTCATACAAAAGTAAAATGATAGCCACCAATACAAAATGCAAAGTAAAACAGTCCCCAGCCCAGCATAAGTCCCCAATACACATCACACCCACACAGTCTCTCAGGAAATATCAAGCAACACATTGAGATAATAGACTTGTCAGGAAAAACAAACATCCCTACAGACAAAAATAGTCACTTCGTTAATAACAGTCAAATTGTGACATCCATAAATTTTATCTGAGGTCTTATTAAGCTAACATAGCCTTCATTCAATTATTTGCAGCCTTAAAAGTGGCAGATCACAATGGAAGGTCACCAGAAATTATTTGCATCTTGAACATCCTTGCCAAATGAAAATAAAAGAAAGTTGAAGTGTTATTATCTTTCATCAATTGTTGTAACTATCTTTTCTCTCTCTGTGCTGAATGTAGAGTGTTGGCTGCATTGTTACATTAATGTTATACACTGTTATATTGATGTTGTAGTCTGCTGCTGATTGTAATCATTTTCCCACTAAGATACTGAAGAAAAGATGATGGTAAGTAATATTAATTTAAAACATGATTGTTTATGCTTATTAATTTTCCCATGACATTCTCTTTTTATCTTTGGAAAATTTTACAAATTAAAATGGACAGAGGTAGTGTACTTCAATCTTTGAAAGATGTTACAGAAGGGGACCAACCTCAAGAATCCTTGTGATAGCAAGCAATAAAGCAGTGGCATATTGAACAGAAAGCGTTGGGGGATAGCCCTGTAGGAAAAGGAGAAAAAAGTCTCATGGACTCTCATCCATGGTAAGGTAACTGTGAATTATTCATTCAGTTGTGTTAACAAATTTATATTGAAGACTTACTAATGCCAAAGTATAATGGTAAACAAAGTAATAATAAACAAACAAAAAAATAGTCATTATCCCTAAATCCTGGAGATTAGGGTTTAGGGTAGAGGGTCATCAGACAACAATTAAGCACACATAAATAGAAGTGGAGAGCTGTGATCAGAGGGAAAGCTTCATGACAATAGGAAAACATCAAATGATGTGACTTACAGTGTCAGGCAGTCAGGGATGCTGCCTTGAGTAAATAATGATTAAACTGAGATCTGAGGGAAGAGTAGGAGTTAGCTAAATAGTGCTGTTTATCTGTTTATGGTATAAGAGCATTCAGGCATAGGGAAGAGCATTCAGGAAATGTCCTGTGTTAAAGGAACAGGGAACATTCAAAGAATTGACAGAAAAGAAGGCTGTATGACTGGGGTACAGGGAGCTGGAAGGACTGTGGGGCAGGATGATGCTGAAGAGGTAGATAGAAGCCAGCTCTCCATTGCCTTGTAACTCCAAGATATTTTTAATCCCAAGAACAATGGAAAGCCACAGATTATAGAGGGAAGGTGCATGCTGGGTATGATCCAACTGCATTTTGAAAGCATCTCTCTGCTGCCGTGTGAAGAATAGATTGTCACAGTCATAAGTAAGTGTAGAGAGAGCACTTAGGAGGGCATTTTAGTACTTGAGGGATAAGATGACTGCCTCAGATTAGAGTGGTAGTAAATGAGATAGGCAGAAGTGAACAGATTTAAACTATCTATATCTACAGACAAATAGAAATATAGATAGTTTATACTTATGATGATGACCTAAGGGGCAGTATATAGACTAGATGTGGAAGGGAGGAAGCAAAAAGCAGCAGGGTTGATCAATAGGTTTCTGGATTTCATTAATGGGTCAACTAAAGTATCATTGACTGAGAGAGTGAGATGTGGGACACTGGAGAGGAGCAAACTGGATTTTGGTTGGTTAAGTGTGGAGCTTGACGTGCTCTTAAGACATCAAAGAGGATAGTTTGGGAAGGAAATTAGTTATGTGGGACTCTAGTTCAAAGGAGAGGAGATCTGGGATGGCAGTTCACATTTGACAGTCATCTGTGTATAAATAGGAATTTGGGGAATCTTCTGTGTTTTGTGTTCTAGCTGATGGTCAATATGTAGGGTTTTCCCAATAATTTTCGTTTCTAATAGACTATTTATAAATCTAGTAGTTATCATTAGAGTACACTTATTTAATTTAAATTTAATCTTTAAAGAATTAACTCTCTTCTTTTTCAACTCACTCCAAACACCTTTAGATGTAGACAGGCAGGAAGGCACCTGCAGCACAAAGGGTGGGTACTAGGGATGTCAGAGCCTGGGAGGAGTAAGGAGGGGCTGGTAGTGGTAGCGGCCCTGAGTCAGATATCAGAGTCCAGCATGGTGAAGAGGCTATTCGCACAGGGTGCAGCCCTGACGTGGAATGTGGGACCCCAGGAAGGATGAAGAGGACATCTGCACATGGGGGACAGAGTGGCCCTCTGCAGGATGTGAGACCCCAAGAAGAGTAAGAAGTGCTTCACCACAGACTGGGGACAGTCCAGAACATCGTTTCAGAGCCTGGGTGGGATGAAGTGAGTATGCAAAATAGGGAAGGGGCTCAGTGTAACCTATGATGGTAAATGAGGGCTCCTGAAAGATGGCTAAATGTCAGGGTTAGGGAAGAGAGTGTATAAGATGAATCTGGAACAAATTATTGTGCCTGAAAATAAGAAAGTGCTCACAGAATGATGGGAATTGACAAAAGGACAAAAAAAAATCTTAAAGAACTGACCAAATATGGGAAATTTTGAGTATCAGAAGAAATAATCATAGTAATAAATTATAACTCATTGAATAAAATAGGAATCTGACAGTACTTACTAATAGAAATAAATAAGTGAATAAATTAAATGTTGAGTGAACAATGGATTATTTATATAGCACCAAGTATCTCCCCTCAAAATGCTGTTTAATTACTAAGGGAAGAAAAGTCTTTCAGAGTCACCTTTATCACCCCAAAATTAGCATCGCCAATAATGAAACAAATCATGTACTATGAGATTGGAAACATTATTTCTGTGATAGTCTTGCCAAAGATGCATAACCTGCTGAAGTGAATCATGAGGAAGCATCAGAGAATCCCAAACTGAGGGTCACTGATACAAAATGGTATGGAATCTCCAAATCAAGAAAAGATTAAGTAATTGCTCCAGACTGAGGAGACTAAGGTGACATGACAACTAAATACAACATGTGAACTAGAGCTTGCTCTTTTTGTTATAAAGAATATTACTGATACAGGTCATGAACATTGGGATCTGAGTGTCAGATGGTAGCAATATGCTATTGTTAATTTCCTGATTTGTTGGTTGTCTTGGGGCTATGTAGGAGAAAGTCCCTATTTTTAGAAAATATGGTCTAGCCTATTCAGAATTATAGGGAACCATATCAGCAACTAAATTTTAAATGGATTGCCGGGGACCAGCCCCAGCAGAACAGGTTTCACCCAAAGGGGAGACGGAGTCGGCGTGGACAGAACGCAAGACACCTCAGAGGATGCAAGGATCTGCCAATTTATTGTTACAATTCCGAAGCTTTTTATACTGTGAGGCAATCTCACTTTCAATCTTAACATTCTAGTTCTCATACCAAAGCCACAAAATAAAGGTACACAACAGTAAAACCAAAGGTCATTTACATCAAAAGATTATATCAGCAGGTTAGGCAGGTTTTATGATCAGGTAATCCTCTTATCTCCTGTGGTCTCTTTCATCCCCTGTGGTTAGGTATATCTTGGTCACATCTAGGTCTGGAATTCTGTTTGCGGTTTCTTCACCTTTCTTAAAAGCAGATGTTCTTGTATTTGCACATTCTATTCAATCAGGCCGTTAATCAAGGTACAAACTTAAGCACATTCTTCTCTTAACAATTACAAACCCAAAACTTAAGTACATTCTTCTCTTAACAATTACAAACCCAAAACTTAAGTACATTCTTCTCTTAACAATTATAAACCCAAAACTTAAGTACATTCTTCTCTTAACAATTACAAACCCAAAACTTAAGTACATTCTTCTCTTAACAATTACAAACCCAAAACTTAAGCATATTCTTCTCTTAACAATTACAAACCCATACAGTAATAAAAATTCTCTCCCACAGGCTTTACACGTTCACCGTTATCCTTCAGACATCGCACATTTTTCCTTATAATTATTTGGGAGGCTTTGGGGGTGGACATTCTACCTTAAACCTATTAGCAAATTCCTTTGCAAAATACTTACAATATATAATTTGTCCTTTATAAGCATTTCTGCACAAAGAGCAATGTAACTTGTATAAGCTTGCCATGTAGCCTACTTCATCCAGCTTTGAATACACCCAACGTAGCATAAGTCCTCCTCGCCACCTTACCCAAATATTTCCCAGCATATCTATTACTCCCCAGGGGGGCCATAGTTCATCTAGCTTTTCTTCTAACGTAAGCTCTTGCCATACAAATGCTCCTGTTGTGTTTCCCTGCACCCAATGTCCTGGCCTGGGAGTGGGGATTTCGGGTGTAGTCGTTGGGGGAGCCGGAGTCTTTTTTGGTTTTACCCTAAGTTGGGGTTTTTCCTTAAACCCTCCGTCGGCACTGGGGATATTTCCTAACATTAATAGTAATCCTATAAAAATCACTTTAAGCCAAATCAGGGGAAAACAAGGGGAACCACACAGAGGAGAGCTTTGCTTCTCCATATTTGTACCTGATAGTACCAGCTTTGCTAGGCACTATGGGTCTCGTCCGTGCTGAGACTCAAAGGCACTTCTTATATGGCTCCCGACATCTCCCCCTTTTTTATTTTTTAAAAAGGCAGTATGCAATTCCATTTTGGTTCTATGTACACTCTGAAGAGCAGCTTGTATTAATCGGATGATGACTAGAAAAGAAATAAGAAGTAAAATTATAACTACTCCGGCAGCCCCATAATTTATTAAAATATGCATAAATGAATTACCATTAAAATAACTTTGTAAATTTTGTAAAAATTCTGCAGCAGCCTTAGAGGGATTCATATCATATTGTGAGGCTGCAATATCATGAATCTGTTTATGCAAATGTTCCAAATCAATTCCCAAATCACTAGAATTCCATACATTTAAAATATGCATTTGAATTTTTTCCCAGGAATACTCAGAATGATTTACTTTTAAGGGAGTGACACATATCCAGGAGTATTTTTTATGGCAAGTTAAGGATAAGCGAATTTTTAAAGCAGTAAGTTCTTGACCAATATGTAAAACTGCTTCCTCAAGGGCATCAACCTTAGTTTCTAATTTTCTATCTATAGCTTCTTGAGTAGCTAAAGCCAAGGATATATTTTTTGATAAATCATTAGCATATTGTGCTGTCTGTACCTCTTTCACTAAGGCATACGTTGCAACAGTAAAAGAGCTCAATATTCCTATCAATGCGGAAATCCCCAAAATTAAAGTAGCTACAAATCTTTTTGGCCTCATAAGTTCTCTAACCTGTTTTATAATTTCAGCTCCTGTATCTGTATACCATGGTTCTGATAAAGATACTGGCAACATAATATAAGCTGGTCTTTTTAATAACATAATTGTTTTTATATTCATATTGGAGTTCACACAGGTTGTTAATGCACATTCATCACAAGTTATAAAAAACCTTCCATTGTTTTTTATAATTTGTAATTTCTCAGTTTTATTAGTCAATAATATGGAATATGGAGAAGTCACATAAGCCTGGATAAAATACTTATTCTCTTGAACATTAGGCCTTCTTAATGTAATTGAACTCGTAGCTAAGGGCAATCTCCATAATTGTGGTTGAAAGGAAGTCTCATTGTTATTAGTAAATGTATATATAGGTGCTACCCATCCATGATTATTCCATCTATTTACTTTTATTTGTGAGGGAATCATAGATTCATTCCAAGCATAATTTGTAGCATATTTTAGATATTGCCGGTAATTATTTTCAGGGGTATTAATACTCCAATCTGATACATAATACTTAGTTCCAGGAATATTAATACGAATTTCTTTATTATTCATACAGTATATCCAATAAGGATATCCACCACCATCATCAATCCATTTCCATTCCTCTGTTGCCTTACTTAAAGCATTATCACAATCTGGGTATCTTTGAGGATGTTTTGTGCTAACAAATTGTACTTTATTATCTACCTTATTTTGTCCCATAAATCTTCCTAATAACACCCATAAGTTTCTTTTAACATTATTATCCTCTTTAGGAGAATCAGTTAAAAAGGCTGAATTTACTATCGGTAAACATCCATTTTTTACATGATCTGATTTTCTTAACCTCTCAGAATTTAAAAAGAAACAAATCGGAGGAAAATCCGATTGTCCCTTAAAAGAAAAATTATTATTTATAACAAATTGTTCGTAGCCTTGTACATCACGAACACCATCAGTTAGTTCAGGAAATGAGGAAGTTACCGGAATAATAGCATCTTTCCATGTACAAGCATGTAGTATAGGAAAATCAGGAAAATAAGCCCAGTACGTATCGTTAGCATTCACCTGTACTGATAAAAGACTTAACATGGCCACAAAAAAGTTAGCGGTAGTCAAAGGTATTTTTTGAGTGTTTACAGCATTTTCAGCATCCTGGCAAAGCCTTTTTATAGCTCCCCACGTTACCCGTTGCGCATCTAAAGTAGAAGCAGCATATCTCCTCTTTTTTCCCCGGCGTTGGGTCCCAAGAAGCTTAGGCTCTAAATGCTCAGGAGAAGTTTGAGTCTCTCTATGACATGTGGACTTAAGTGATAATTGTTGCAGCGGGGGAACCAGCGTTTCTGTCATTGAGTCCTTCGGTTTCTCTTTCTCTGACATTTCGGGTGTCAGACTCATTTCCTGACAGACGCTTCGGTAAATTCCCTACCACCGGATGTCTAATTAGACGATCTGGTATCCAGATGGGTGAGTCAAAGGTCTGTGGAAAAACACAAGCATATCCTCTACCATTGGTTAGTAGTATGTCTGGTCCATTCCATTTTCCAGTTAACACATCTTTCCAAAGAACCATTGGCTTTGGTTTATCGTTATTAGCCTCCCAATGTATCATCATTGGAGTTTTTCCTTCATTATTCATATTTATATAATTGATTACAAATAAAGAATGATTTACAATATGATGAGGAGAAAAATATTTTAAATCTCCATTTTGTAATTTATAAATCATATTTTTTAAAATTTGATTTGCTCTTTCTACAATTGCCTGTCCTTATGGATTATAAGGAATTCCAGTATTATGAATAATGCCAAACCTCTGGCACAATTGTTAAAAGGATTTTATAATTTCTTTTTGTATTTTATTAAAAGGTGGGGGCGGTGGAGGAGGCCCCTTTATGTTAGTCACTCCTTTTCCTAACTTTTTAGATTGAGAAGAAGAATTTTGAGAGGCTAATGGGGGAAGCCCCAACGCCCTAAAACTTCTTGACTGTGGTTTAGTTAAATTTTCTTCTTGTACAGGGAAAGCCCCAAGATCATACTTTCTTCTCTCATAATCATAAGCTGCTGCATCTAAATCATCTTGATCAGCAGGTGTTAATTCTTCATCATGGGTTGAATCTTTTAACAAAATAGGCTTAGATTTACCTTTTGACTTATTTACCTCCTCCTCTGAGTCATTATCATTAAGGCTACAGTCTTTTAAAGCTGCAGCCAAAACCTCAGTTTCTTTTGATATTTTTGGGGAAATTAACGGAGTTTTTTCATCTATTACTTCTGTTGGATATTTATATGGTTTTTTTTGACCTTCAGGTAAGGGGGCAATACTTTCTCTTATTAAATTCCACAAAGTAAAAGTATCTACAGGGACCTTTTCTGGCCCAAAATGATTATAATAAACCTGCAAAGTTTGTCCTACCTTTTGCCAGGTTTCTATATTAACCGTTCCTTGTTCTGGAAACCAAGGACATTGTTCCTGTACAAACTGAAAAAACTGAGTTAATTGCTTATTAGTTACCTTAATTCCTCTTCCATTTATCATATGTTTAACTATATCTATAAACAAGAGCCTCTCCTTGGACTCAGCGTGTCCCATTTTGACACCGATTACTCACCTCTCTTGCCAGTCCTTCTCTAACTGGGGGTCTGCAGCACCCTATGGTGAGACTCCTATCCGTCTGAAAAATATATATATACACTTACCCCTTCAGGTCCCTGTTCGGGCGCCACTTGCCGGGGACCAGCCCCAGCAGAACAGGTTTCACCCAAAGGGGAGACGGAGTCGGCGTGGACAGAACGCAAGACACCTCAGAGGATGCAAGGATCTGCCAATTTATTGTTACAATTCCGAAGCTTTTTATACTGTGAGGCAATCTCACTTTCAATCTTAACATTCTAGTTCTCATACCAAAGCCACAAAATAAAGGTACACAACAGTAAAACCAAAGGTCATTTACATCAAAAGATTATATCAGCAGGTTAGGCAGGTTTTATGATCAGGTAATCCTCTTATCTCCTGTGGTCTCTTTCATCCCCTGTGGTTAGGTATATCTTGGTCACATCTAGGTCTGGAATTCTGTTTGCGGTTTCTTCACCTTTCTTAAAAGCAGATGTTCTTGTATTTGCACATTCTATTCAATCAGGCCGTTAATCAAGGTACAAACTTAAGCACATTCTTCTCTTAACAATTACAAACCCAAAACTTAAGTACATTCTTCTCTTAACAATTACAAACCCAAAACTTAAGTACATTCTTCTCTTAACAATTATAAACCCAAAACTTAAGTACATTCTTCTCTTAACAATTACAAACCCAAAACTTAAGTACATTCTTCTCTTAACAATTACAAACCCAAAACTTAAGCATATTCTTCTCTTAACAATTACAAACCCATACAGTAATAAAAATTCTCTCCCACAGGCTTTACACGTTCACCGTTATCCTTCAGACATCGCACATTTTTCCTTATAATTATTTGGGAGGCTTTGGGGGTGGACATTCTACCTTAAACCTATTAGCAAATTCCTTTGCAAAATACTTACAATATATAATTTGTCCTTTATAAGCATTTCTGCACAAAGAGCAATGTAACTTGTATAAGCTTGCCATGTAGCCTACTTCATCCAGCTTTGAATACACCCAACGTAGCATAAGTCCTCCTCGCCACCTTACCCAAATATTTCCCAGCATATCTATTACTCCCCAGGGGGGCCATAGTTCATCTAGCTTTTCTTCTAACGTAAGCTCTTGCCATACAAATGCTCCTGTTGTGTTTCCCTGCACCCAATGTCCTGGCCTGGGAGTGGGGATTTCGGGTGTAGTCGTTGGGGGAGCCGGAGTCTTTTTTGGTTTTACCCTAAGTTGGGGTTTTTCCTTAAACCCTCCGTCGGCACTGGGGATATTTCCTAACATTAATAGTAATCCTATAAAAATCACTTTAAGCCAAATCAGGGGAAAACAAGGGGAACCACACAGAGGAGAGCTTTGCTTCTCCATATTTGTACCTGATAGTACCAGCTTTGCTAGGCACTATGGGTCTCGTCCGTGCTGAGACTCAAAGGCACTTCTTATATGGCTCCCGACAATGGATCAGGAAAATAATGTTATTTGTACAATACATTTAACTTTTCTCTAGGTTTGAGACTGTGTGTTTTGAAGAGTACCAGATCATCTGGAATTCATAAGTAGCCAATTGTGAAAAGTAGATTTCTGTTTATTTGATAAAAGAGCCAAAAACAAAATAAAACATTAAATGGAATAAATATTGTGCTTCCATATTTTTTTGTCTGCCTTTTAATCAACAGTGCATCTGAACTCATTTCTAAAACATGAAAATTTGATACAGGAAGATGATGAAGAGCATAAGCAGTCGAGACACAGTGCTTACCAATTTGAGATGCTTTCAAGTCAGAATAAACCACTGAATGAAACATTAGATTTTAGTCACTTGAAAGCCCTTGATCTTCAATATAGCCTCTTAAGAATGTGATGTGCCATTTATTTTTCTTTCACCCAAGTTTTACTATTGGATATCTGATTACCTAAAAAGATAGGATGGAAATACTTTAAGATGCTTCTCTCTTCTCATCTATATTTATTACTTGATTTCTGTCACTACTCTAAAGTAAACAATAAATCCTGCAGGGTTAGGGTCCTGAGACCTAAAGACATAATAATTCTTCTGTTGGAACTTAATGTACCACCAAAGATGAGCTCTGTCACTGGAATAAAATGGTGTGATGAACTAGCTGACTACTTTCTAAAGTTATCACTCTAACTTTTCACATCATGATCCTAACACTTCATTCCATTGTAGAAAAGGAAAACGCGGAGGAAGTAAATATATGAGGAAGGAGAGCTTAGATAAAATTCTTTCAAAAAGAAAGCCATTGATACAATTAATAAATGTAAAACAGATGTTAAATGGCAAAGATTTATTACCATTATTATTAGAGTAAATCTGTCTATGGCCTTTTGATTTTACAGATTGCACTAAAATAACCAGACATGTGAACTCTTTCTGAAATTAAATAATAAATAGTATATGCAGAATGACGGTAAGGGCAATGTGTAATTTGTGTCTCTTCAATCCACGTTCATGTTATCACTATTAATGGTATCATCAGTAGTTATCTGTTCCTGGTCAGAACAGCTAAATTACTTGAATTGTGCCTTTCATCTCCCTTCCATCCCCCACACCACTACTTCAGGTATTTGTCCATATAAACAAATACACTCTGCTTCCATGTGGCATCCTGTTTTCTTTAGTCTTTTCCTTAAAAGGTACTCTCCAAAAAAGGGAGAGTAAAATCTCATCATTTTCCCCTTTTCAGCTTGAACTCTCTTTATTAATGCCCACCATCTCTGAAGATCCAGAAGAGTCTATGTACCACTTCCAAATGAAGCCTAGAGTTGCATGCACACCAACTGCTTGAACTCTCACAGAAAATGCAAGCTTGAATCTCATTAAGATCTTGAGGTCCACTATGTCCTATGTCCACTAAAGTCCACTAACTCTACTGCTACTTCCTCCATCAGGTGCTCTGCATCCTTATGATACATCTGGTTGCTCCAGCAGTGTGATTGTATTAGAAGCCCTTGAAATGTCAAAAACAATAAGAACAACAGAAAAATCTGTCATGCTTTCTCCCAAAGAGGGAATCTCTGTGTCTCTCTCTTTGTTCCCTTCTCTCACCTTTTTGTTACTACAGCACTTGGCTCTCATTAAACGTCTGCCATGTACTTCAAATACCAATCAGAGTATTTTAATGAAATAACCTCTTCAGGTTGTATTTACCACCCTCAGTCTACCTAGGACTCACATACAAAGACAACAGGGAGTCTATTGTGATCAATCTGAGCACTAGAATTCTGCTATCAAAACTATTCCCTCTCTTCTGAATATTGGACATTGTAATTGGAGCAACTGTCATGTGTTGAAGCCTGATGCTCTCCTCCCTTAGTATGATTTTTTTTCCAAGAAAGCTCCTTTACAGCCAGCTCATTCATTCGTCTAGTCAGGCTCACAAATGTATGAATCCTAAGTGGGCAAATGTTAGTCTCAAACCAACAACTTTTTTATTCTGTGCAAATACGTAAAAGGTTGTTATATTCTTGTTTCCTCCATTTTAAAATGTTCTTGTCTTTAATCCACAATTGACACTAAGTTGAGAGAAGGAAAGAAGTTAGACAAGGTGACAGAGAGAATATCTGTAATAAAACATAGCAAAAGAGAATTATGCTAATAAATCAACCCCCCACTGATGTGAATAAATTCTTTCTGTGACCCTATTTTACCTGCCCTAAAACCTTATAGCTAAATTAAAATTAGCAGGTTTTCATTGAGTGCTGTGGTAATTTCACGTTTCTAGTCACAGTAGCATGACGTTTCCTGGTGGAAGGGCATTTGTTCATTCATCTCTTCACTCAATTATAAAAGTCCATTGTGCTCTAGACAGGCGTGTATATAAATAATTACCCTGTAGTGGGTAAGGGCACCTTGGCAGTTTGGACCTGGACCAGGCAAGTAGAAAGGAAAGTATCATCAATTCTGCTTGGTTGAATGAAGGAAAGCTTAACAGAGGAGAACACACATGAGATGGTCTTGCAGGATGAAAGTCTCACTCTATCAGGGGAATGATAAGGAAGAGCATTACGGCAAAATAAAAGTTTGTGCAAAGGAGTGAAATAATAAGACTTGTTCAGGGAACTGTAAATAGTTCTACATACTTAGAGAGTCCCAGAAGCCACAGATTTTGGCATCAGAACAGCTGGATTTGAACTTAGCTCTGATGTTTACTCTCTGTGTAACTTAGATCAAGTCACTTAAATTTTCAACACTTCAGTTTTTTCAGTTTGAAAAATGAAAATAATGGTATTCACTTCAGGTATTTTTAAGGATGAAAAAAATATATATGGCCTCTTATAGAGTCTTGCCACAGTTCCTGGCATATGGAAAATACCCTGTAATTGCAAACGGTCATTATGGTCAACACTGTCATCATGACTGTTGTTGCTGTTAGTATAGGGAAAAGAGGAAATAAAGTTGAAGAGGTAAGCAAAGATCAAGTCACGGAGAACTTGGATGTTCTGCTAAGAAATCTGATCAGCACATTTCTAAATGTTAATTTCACTGATAATAATGTTTTTCAAAATTTAATGAAATCCATCTTTAAAACTTACCATCCTTTATCTGCACAATTTAACCTTCCAGTTATATTTCTATGATCCCTTCCTTGCCTCACATTCTTTCAAATGCCACTTTTCTTTTATGCCTAGCTATGTAATTTTAATTCTTTTCCAAACATGCACAAATTAATTTTCATTTGCATCTTCACTTAGTCATTTCTGTGAAAGAAGAATTAAACTTTTAACTTGACACTTTTATCATAAAGCCTCCCAAACTTCTTTTCTTTATTTTAATTTTCTCTTTAAACTCACTTGCTTAAATGATTAGCTGTTAAGAAAAGGGAAAAAATACTCTTTTATCCACATGCTTTAATGGAGCTACAAGACTGACATAACTATGTTAATTATGAAGTATAAATAGAGCTTTCATTACATGTTGTCAAAAAACTTGTTTTTTTAATCTGTGCTATAATTTACAAATGTGGACAGATCATTTGATTCAAATTTGCCAGTCTGAACAGAAAAAAGGAAGCTATGTATGGAAGCTATCAGGAAGATATTTATGCATGAAAATGAATTTGAGTTTGAATAACAACCTGTAAAAGTATATATTTTTTGCTATATTTCAAAGTAGTCATTTCCATAACTCTCACCAATGATATATTTGAATTGCTAAATCCCTCCTACTGAACTAGCAGTAACTGAAAAATTCATCAGACATAAAATGATGTTTGAAGAGAGTTGCACTTTGCAAGCTGAATATGCCAGAATACTACCTTTAAATTTTTCTCATAGTAAAATCATTAAAAAATATATTTTTGGAAAAAAAACTCATAGAAAAAGAGATCAGGTTTGTGGTTAAGGGAGGCTGGGGTCGGGAGAGGAGGAACTGGAGGAAGGTGGCCAAAATGTACAAATTTCCAGTTATAAGATGAGTAAGAAGGATATAATACACAACATGTTAGCTATAGCTAACATGGCTGTATGGTATATAGGAAATGTGCTAAAAGAGTAAATCCTAAGAGTTTTCATCACGAGGAGAAAAATACTTTTTTTTTTGTATCTATGTGAGATGATGGATGTTAACTAAACTTATTGCAGCAATCATTCCATGATATATGTAAGCCAACTCATTATGCTGTACACAAACTTATACAGTGATGTATGTCAATTATATCTCAATAGAACTGGAAAAATTCTGAAGAATAAACTTTTTTGAAATTAAGAGGAATGAACCTTTAAATATTAAGGCATTTATGCAGTAGGGACATATTTAACATCTTTATTAAGATATAATTTATAAAGTTCACTCATTGAAAATTTAAATTCAATAGTGCAACCACCACCAAAATCTAAATTTAGAACATTTTCATCACCTGACTTCCCTGTATCCATTACAGTCCCTTCCCATACCTGCCCCAACCCTAGGCACTATATCTACTTTTTGTCTCCATTAATTTGCCTTATCTGGACTTTTCATATAAATGGAATCATACAGTATATTATTTTTTGTAATTGGCTTCTTTCACTTAGTATGTTTTCAAAGTTCATCCATTATGTAACATGTATCAGTAATTCACTCCTTTTATTAATAAATAATATTCTTTTGTATGGATATAGCATAGTTTGTTTATCTGTTCATCAGTTAATGGACATTTGGGTTGTTTCCTTATCTCGCTTATTATGAATAATGATACTGTTAACAGTAAAGTTCAAATTTTGTGTGGATATATGTTTTTATTTAACTTGGAATGTACATATGAGAGGAATTGCTGGGCATACAATTAACTCTATTCTTTATCTTTTGAGAAACTGCCAAGCCATTTTCCAAAGCACTGTACTGTTTTTAATTTCATCAGCAATGTAAGGATTCCAATTTCTTCACCTACTTTCTACCTTTTTGATTGTTTCTATCCCAGTAGGTGTGAAGCGGTATTTCATTATAGTTCACTTTGCATGTCTGCAATGACTAATGATGATGACACACTTTTTGTGTGCTTATTGGCTATTTGTATACCTTTCTGGAGAAATTCAGTTCCTTGTCTCATTCTTTAAATTGGGCTCTCTCATTATTTAATTGTAAGAGTTCTTTATATATTCTGAACACCAGTTATTTATCAGATATATAATTTGGAAATATTTTCTCTTATTCTGCAGATTGTATGTTTACTTTCTTGGAGGTATTATTTGCAGCACAAAAATTTTTAATTTTGATATAGTCCAGTTTATCTATTTTTTTTCCTTTACTGCTTGTACCTTTGGTGTCATGTCTAAGAAAATATTGTCTAATATTTGGTCACAAATATTTACTCCTATGTTTTCTTCTAAGAGTTTAGTAGTTTAGTTCTTACATTAGGTTTATTATCTATTTTAAGCTTTTGTTCTGTTTTGTTGGTACAGTATAACAGAGGGGTCCAACTTTAGTTTTTGCATGCTGATACCCAGTTATCCCAGCCCTATTTGTTGAAAAGACTTTATTCTTCATTGTATTGTCTATGAACTCTTGTCAAAAATCAATTGAGCATAAATGTAAAGACTCATTTCTGGACTCTCTGTTATATTCTATTGATCTACATATCTATCTTTATTCCATTACCACATGACTGTATTAATTACTGTAGCTTTTTTTGAAACCAGGAACTGTGAGTACTCCAGTTTTGCTGGGGTTTTCTCCCCCCAAGATTATTCTGGCTATTTGGGTCCCTTGAGTTTCCATATGGATTTTAGGATTAGCTTGTCAATTTCTGCAAATAACAATATGATAGCTGGAATTTTGATAGGTATGCTGTTCAATCTCTAGATCAATTTGGGGAATAGTTTCATTTTAAAATATTAAGTCTTCTAATTCATGAACATGAGATATAAGTTTATTTAGAACTTTTAAAAAATTTCTTTCAACAACAAAGTATTTTTCAGTGTATGAGCCTTGTGCTACTTTTGTTAAATTTGTTCCTAAGTATTTTGATATTTTTGAGGCTTATTGTAAATAAAATTATATTCTTAATTTCATTTTCAACTTGTTCACTGCAGTGTGTAGACATACAATTTATATGTGTATATTCATCTTGTATCCTGCAGCATGATGAATTCACTTATTAGTTCTAAATGGGTTTAGTGAATTCCTTATGATTTTCTGTATACCAAATTACATCATCTGTGAATGAAGATAATTTTAGTTCTTCCTTTACTATCTGGATAACTTTTATTCCTGTTTCACATGTATTTTCTCTGGCTAGAACCTCCAGTACAATATTGAGTATAAGTGACTAGAGAGGACATCGTTATCTTGTACCTGCTCTCAGGAGGAAAATATCCAGTGTTCTATCATTAAGTATAGTGTTAGCTGTGGGGTTTTGTAGATACTATTTATCATATTGACGAAAATCTCTACCATTTCTAGTTTGTTGAATTTTTTTTTCACATAAGGATGTTGGATTTTGTCAAATGACTCTTCTTCAGGCCGAGAGATGACCATTTGATTTTTGTCCCTTTTTTCTATTAATATGATGTATTACATTGATTATCAGATATTAAACCACTCTTGCATTTCTGTCTTGTTTATGGTGTATTATCATTTTCATATGTTACTGGATTATGTTTGCTAGTATTTTGTTGAATATTTTTGTGTAGTAGGGGAGCAAAATTTGCCACCCTAAAATGTATCTCTTTGGCATGAGGATTAATTTAACCTGATTATTTTTAAGAAACAGAAGACTCAGGAAGTTTTTCTTGTTATCTCTCCTTTAACTGTCTAAAGGAATTTAGATAAAGGGCCTGCTTCTCAAATAGAACTAGCACCAGAGATATCTGCAAAGAATTAGGGCTGGGGTAGAGTGGGCAGGGGAGAATCAGACTCCACTCTGTGTCCCATGTTCATTGCATGGTAAATATTTGTTAACCAAACACTTGCGTTTTTCATCTTCACGAGAATTGCCTTTGAAGTCTCAAACCACTACCCACAACATTCTCATTTTGTCTTTAGCTAAATGTAGTACTTATGGTAAGTAGGTTGGCCATTTGGCAAGTTACTGTTTTCCTAGGTCTCTCCCATGGATACATGTTATTGAACTTTTGTTTGATTTTCTCCTTCTAATCTGTCTCATGTCAGCTTAATACTTAGACTAGCCAGAAGAACCTGGAAGAGTAGAGGAAAATTTCTTTCTCCCTGACAGTGTCTATATTCATAAGGGATATTGTTCTGTACTTTTCTTGGGATGACTTTGCCTGGCTTTAGTGTCAGGATAATATTGACCGCATGGAATGAGTTGGAAAAACTCCAAAATCACCTTCTAGAGTTGGTTTCAGTAATTTGTGTTTTTTCTAGAAATTTGCTCATTTTATTTGTTATCTAATTTTTTAATGTTATTATTCACAATATTCCCTTATAAACCATTTTATTTCTGTAAGGCCAGTAGTGATGTCTCATTATCCTGATTTGGTCATTTGAGTTTTCTCTCTTATTCTCTTGGTCAATTTAGCCAAAAATTTGATAATGTTGTTGATCTTTTTAAGAAATCAACTTTTGATTGTTTTATCTTTGACAGTGTTGTTGATCTTTTTATGAAATCAGTTTCTGATTTTTTTATCTCCTCTATTATTTTTATGTTCTCTATTTCATTTATTTCCCTTCTAATCTTTATTATTTTTTCCCTTCCACGTGACTGGATTTAGTTTGCTCTTTTTTGCTTAGCTTTTTAAAAAAAGTTATTTTATATTGAAATATAGTTGATTAACAATATTGTGTTAGTTTCAGGTGTCCAGCAAAGTGATTCAGTTATACATATACATGTATCTATTCTTTTTGAAATTCTTTTCCCATTTAGGTTGTTACAGAATATTGAGCAGAGTTCCCTGTGCTATACAGTAGGTGCTTGGTGGTTGTCTATCTTAAATATGCCTAGTTTCTTGATGTGAAAGATAAGACTATTGATTTTAGATTTTTCTTTTTTCTTTAATATAGGTGTTAAATTTCCCTTTTAGTACTGCTTTCATTGAATCCCATAATTTGTGGCATATTGTGATTTGCATTCATTTATCTCAAGGTATTTCTAATTTCCCTGGTGATTTCCTTTTTGACTCATTAGTCATGAAGGAGTGTATTGTTAATTTCCACAAATTTCTTAATTTACCAAATATCTTTATTGATTTCACTCCATTATACTTGGAAGACATAATTTATGTGATTTCAGTCCTTTCAAATTTAATGAGACTTGTTCTATGGCCTAACTGAGTAGAAAATAGTCAGTTGAAAACTTACATAAATAAAAATCAAGTTTAAAAAAAAATCTGTTTCACAACTTAAAGGAATGTAGCAACCCCATTTACAACATTAAGACACTATTGTTGCTTTTGACAACTTTGAATGTATTTATTCTTGTAAAAAAATTATGACTTAAATCCATAAATACCTCTCCTTTCTAAATTTTATGTTTGAAACAGGCTCTCTGGCTTTAGACCATACAACAAAACTACAGTCATCAAAACAGTATGGTACTGGCACAAAAGCAGAATATAGATCAATGGAACAGTATAGAAAGCCCAGAAATAAACCCATGAACCTATGGCCAATTAATCTATGACCAAGGAGTTAAGGATATACAATGGAGAAAAAACAGATTTTTCAATAAGTGTTGCTTGGAAAACTGGACAGCTGCATGTAAAAAAATGAAATCAGAGCATTCTCTAGCACCATACAGAAAAATATACTCAAAATGAATTAAAGACCTAAATGGAATAAGACTGGATACTAGAAAACTCCTAGAAGAAAACATAGGCAGAACACTCTTTGACATAAATTGCAGCAAGATCTTTTTTGATCCACTTCCTAGATTAATGAAAATAAAAACAAAAGTAAACAAATGGAACCTAATTAAACTTAAAAGCTTTTGCACAGCAAAGGAAACCATAAGCAAAACAAAAAGACCACCTACAGAGTGGGGAAAAGTATTTGCAAATGATGTGGCCAACAAGGGATTAATTTCCAGAATACACAAACAATTCATACAGCTAAATATCAAAAAAATAAACAACCCAATCAAAAAATGGGCAGAAGACCTAAATATACACCTCTGCAAAGAAGATATACAGATGGACAAGAGACACATGAAAAGAAGCTTAACATCGTTAATTATTAGAGAAATGCAAATCAGAATTATGATGAGATATCACATCACACTGGTCTGAATGGCCGTCATCAAAAAGGTTACAAATAATAAATGCTGGAGAGGTGTGGAGAAAAAGGAACTCTCCTACACTGTTGGTGGGAAGGTAAATTGGTATAGCCACTATGGAGAACAGTGTGGAGGTTACTTAAAAATCTAAAACTAGAGTTACCATATGATCCTGCATATACACACACAAACACACACACACACACACCACACACACACACACACACACACACACACATATATATATATATATATATATATATATATATATATATATATATCTGAATCACTTTGCTGTACACCTGAAACTAATACAACATTGTAAATCAACTATACCTCAATAGTTGAAATAAATAAATATTATATTGATATCATCTTCTTCTTTAGCAATTGAGTGTCTGTATTTTCTCTGAGATACTTTCACTTCACCAGAAGCAAGTACTAAACGCTAATTTATTCATTGTTTTTAAAAGTAACATTGACTTTCCTTGCAAATTCTTCCACATTATATTAAAATTTTTCAAAGATTACTAATGGAGAAGATGTTGTGAGAGCAGCATTGAATGTTCTATGATCTACTGATAGCTAAAACTAGCTGCAACAAAATTTGTAGCTTCCTCTACCCATAACCTTCTCCCTTACCTCATGTATGGGTGTAACTCTGCTTAGCATATAATGTATGTCCAATAAGAGAAAGCTTATTTGATTTTTTTCACAAAGTTGGTATCATACTGTAACCAACAGGAGAATACCTAGAATAGCCAGGGGTTTTCTCATAAAAAGGAGAGGAGAACTCTCTTACATTGCATACTTCCTCCAGGAATCATTGGAGAATTTGTAATTCCAGTCCAAGGCCACAATAGTTTTGCCTAAAAAGAAGGAAAATGACAATAAGGGATAAAAAACAGGGTGGCTAGCAAAGGTCAGGAGGATAGAAAATAGGCACAACAAAGAGCAATCAAAAAGCAAAATTGTGTTCATTTTAGAATAGAATAGCAATAAACTCACATCACAAATCAGTAACTCTTGTAGAAAAGATAAGGAGTGCAGGAGAAAAAAATTAGACAAAGCAACTGGTACCAGATGAGAAATACTTCATTCTAGCATATATTAAGAGTTTTTATTAGTAAAATATTTATTCTATGTACAGTACTAGCAATTTAAAATATATTTCTTAGATTATGCATTTCCAAATTTATTGCAGCTTATTGATTGTTCACATACTATACTTCTATTTGATTAGTGTTAAGGTATTCATTCTTTGTTCCATTTCTAACCATTCTTATATTTTCCAAGAGCCTTTGACTATCTTTCTGTTCCATTGTGGTATTACTTGTACATTCTTCAGTGATTTCTCCAAATTCTTAAACCTGATTCAGGAATTTTTATAATTCTTAATATTATCAAACTTTTGCCAGATAAGTAAATACTCAAGAACACATTAAATTCTTTGAAGAAATAAACACTAAGAAATGTACATTTTATTTATAAGTGCTTCTATACTGCATATTAATATTAAAAGAAATGACACATAGGAAACAATTCAGGCTATAGACATCCTAATTATATTTTCAAAAAGATTAATAAATATTTGAAAATGTATTCAATATTATAATACCTATCCATTAGCTTTGTCAACATTTATACATTAAGCATGGTTTTTACCTACTCATCATAGCCTTCTGTGAATACTGAAGTAATGCCATAAATACGTACTCAGCTAAACATTCAAGAGAAAGATAATAAGAGAATTCTGTGCTTTATGGGGACATGAAAGTTGGATCACAAGCAAAACTTTAAAGCAAACACGTGGACTACAAATGACTTTGCTGGTAAAGGAAGCTACAGAAGGGAGCAATTCCTTTTTGTTTTTTGCAGGTTTCAAAAACTCACTTTATTCCAACGTGAAATGAAGACATGATGGTTTAAAAACAAATTTAGAGTATGATACTATGTAAGCACAAGAGAAGAGCTTTTTAAAGTGGACGACTGGTATAATTAGTAGTTAAAGTCAATATACAGTTGTTATTTTGTCACTAAAAACTTTTTCTAGAGGGGAGATATGGGTTTCCAACAACCACTCAGAAGAATAAATAAAAGTGTCTTTGCTGCTACTTATCAAAAGGCTATATCCTATTAAAATGGGAACTGGGTTAACTTCCACTCCCTTCATGCTCTCTCAGGTAAATTCTTAAAGAGGTGAGGGCTGGAGGATGACTAGATTTGGCTAATCTCTAAGCAGTGTTTCTCAGTCTTAGCTGCTTATTCGCATCCTGCAGCATTTGATTCCCACCCAGATTCTGATAGAACTGGTCTAGAGTACAGGTAGGGAATTTTTTAATCTCCCTATTGATTTTAGTGCAGCCAAGGTTGAGAACCACTGCTCTACAGGTAAGTCGAGAGAGAGAGAATTTTTTTGTTATTTCTGGTCTAGGAGAGATAGAGAGAATCATGTGGGAAAACAAGGGAGAGTGTGAAAGAGAAAAACAGAAAGAGAGAGATAGAAAATCTACGGTATATTTTTCTGTGTATTCTGTTATTTTCATGTTCTATGGTCTGACAGGATAAGAATCAGTCAGAATACTAAAAGTTTCCAGAATCTTTGGGTTTTGTTTTTTAATAAATAAATAAATTTATGTATTTATTTAGTTTTGATTCCTGACTTCTCACCTCCCTCCCACTGGAGTGAATACAAGAGAAGAGTAGAATGAAAGAGGAGAGATGAATGGTCACCAAAGAAAATGTTCTTCTTCATAATTTTACTCAAGAATTGCCCTACCTATGGAAAATATAAAATACCCAAGAAAAGCACAGTGCATCTCTTTCCTTTGCCTACTCTCTTCTCAATGTGACACCAAGAACAAGTAGTGAAGGATTATTTTCATCTATGAAAAAATTGCTCTATTCTGCCAGTTGGTTGTATCAAAGCAAAAATTGAACTGGACAAAGTTAAACAGTAAGGAAGATTTTATTTAAGATACAATGAACTGGGCTTCCCTGGTGGCACAGTGGTTGACAGTCCACCTGCCAATGCAGGGGACATGGGTTCGTGCCCCGGTCTGGGAAGATCCCACATGCCATGGAGTGGCTGGACCTATGAGCCATGGCCACTGAGCCTGCACGTCCGGAGCCTGTGCTCCACAATGGGAGGGGCCACGGTGGTGAGAGGCCTGCATACCACAAAAAAAAAAAAAAAGGTACAATGAACTGAATTTTATTCAAGGTACCCAAAATTCATATTTGAAACTTTAATCCCCAGTGTGACAGTATGTGGAGATGGGTCCTTTGGGAAGTAATTAAGTTTAGATGAGGTTGTGAGGGTGGGGCCCTAATAAAGGAATTAGTGCCCTTTAAGAAGAGACATCAGAGAGCTTGTTTACTCTTTCTCTCTTCCATGTGAGAACACAGGGAGAAGGCAGCAATCTGCAAGCCAGAACAAGAGCCTACTTGCTGGAACCTTCATCTTGGGCTTCCCAGCCCCTAGAACCATGAGAAATAAATTTCTACTGTGTAAACCACATAGTCTATTTTGTTAGGATGGCATGAACTGACTAAGATACAAGGTTATTGCAATAGAGGAAAGAGGACAGAATTTGGCCTGAACTTAACTTCACTAAAACAAAAGGGAGAGGGTTTTTAAGTGCTGGAGTAACTAGGGGAAAAGTACTGGAGGATGTTAGGAGGGGAAGGTTGATCAATGGGCTGTGTTAAACAGATTGAGTTATTCCTGAATTTGCAAATCTCTTTGATTAAACCATCTGTGTTTGCTAATTTGCTCCCATTGAAGGTAGACAGGGAGATTAGGGGTGCTATTTTCTTGATGATTACATTTTAAATGGATGGCTCCTAGGTCCTTGGGAAAGGCATTCCTGGGTTGTAAAATTAGCAAGAATCTTTTAAGAAGTCTTACATATATCTAAATTGGCCAGAAAAAGTATTTATAATTACAAGTTTTCTAAAGTAAATCCTCTAAGAAAAAGGAAGTCAGGGCCCTGTCTAAAATTTAGTCAACCTGGGGAGAATGTTAAAGCACTCATGCTCAGTTGTCATTATCATCACTTAACCACCTACCCTTTTAAACTGTTTACATAGAAATAAAAATATTGACCCTATCAGATCCATCTGAGTCATCTTCATTTATTCTTTATATCAACTTGTCTTACCTTATTGGGATTTCACAATTTTAGTTCCATTTAAATGTTGATTGCTCTTCAAAGTCCTCTTGCACAGAGGAGTTTCCAAGCATTGCAATTAACCAAAATATAAGATTATTGATTTACAATAGTAATATAAAAATAATATAATAAATAACATAAGATGCATGGGTGTGTATGTGTGTATATATATAAAGCAATTTACCTTTGGAATGAAAAAAGCATTCATAAATAGAAATTAGCAGTAGTGATTTTTTAATTTAACTCTGTATCCTATGACATCTTGTTAACATTTATTACATCAAATAAGGAAAGATTCCATATCCCATGGATCAAAGTTTTTCAAGTGAGTTTGGGTTTACCAAACAGATAAATCTGTGCCTCTGATTCTTATTTGTGAAACTGTTTATTGTGTTGTTGTTCAAATCAAGAAACAAGGGCCTTTGTTCAGGTGTATCAGCTCTGTCAAATGAGCTAGTAAAGGGGAGCTGAATTTGCAACCCCAGATTATATCTCTTGGTCAAAAGGATTACTTTGAGCCTGTTATTAAGAAACAAAAACAAAAACAAAACAAACAAAAAATCAGACGCTATGGGAAAAGCTCTGAAATTCAGGTAGAAATTACACTTTTGTAAGAGGCATTTACATTTATAAGGGACATTTCCATTTGTAAGGGTGTTTCCCTCTCTGTACCAGGAAGAGAAGGATGACTTTTTATTACAGGGGAAGGGTCTCAACCAAGAACTTTGAAGGATAGAGGTAAAATTATTTTTCTTCCCCCACACTGATAGCCAATAAAACAGAAATTCATGCAGCATGCATTTGTACACTCAAATAAATCTCTCCTGATTTTTGTCAAATCATATAGAAACCATCTCATCAAGTTCAGAAGCAAACAGCAATGGAGGATTGAACCAGCTTTAAATATGAAAAAGAGTTTTTAAAAATCCTAGAAATTACCATTAACTCTATTTATAAAGAAATAACTTTTCACGAGGTGACCTTTTTCCTTGAAAAAGGAAACACACGGAGTTCACTCAAGTGATGTATTGCCAGAAAGTCTAAATATCACTAATTTTCTTTACCTGGGAAGAAAGAGGCAGCCATGTTGACTTTAAAACAGTTGGTAAGTTGCAAAGTTACCAAGGTCAAAATATTGACCTTATAAGTCCTTGTTAAGTCTATGAGTGGAGGGATGTCTATATTATTTAAGTAAAAAATGTATTAAAGCAAAGTCTAACCTCCATAAAAATTAAAAAGGAAGAAAGATGCTAGGGAAGAAGATGCTAAAATGGAATATATACAATAACCCAAAAGTATTGAAGATGTAAATTAGTTTCATTTTAAGATGCTGTGTTTGGGTAGATTATTTTCTAACTAAAAACAAAATCTTTTTTTCCCTCCCTATTTGAGGACACACTGGTATAAGGACAAGTGTATTACTGGGTACCATTTATTTGCAAGAATCAGAATCTCCTTAGAGAAAATAAAAGGTTGAAAAATTCATAAGCAACTTGTCTTTCATACTTTTATTATTATTTATTTATTTTTCCTACCATGTGAAAGAGAAGAAAAAATAAATCCACAGTTGACGTCATATTAGGTTCAGAGGCAAAGGACATCAAGGCTACAACAGAAGGGAAAGCATTGACCCCAACCCTTGGCCTGGATGGCTACAAAGATCTCAAATTCTTTCTGTACCACAACTTATTCTGAACACTGAATAACTCTAGTTACACTGAAGTGCAGAATCATCTTAAGGACTATTTTGACTAACTAAATGTAGTTTATTCAAAAACTTTTGACATTGCTTCTCTTTTTAAGAACTGGCTATTCCTTATCTTAAGAAGAATTAAAATGTATTCTAGATTTAGATTCATGAAAAAGAGAAATTGGAAAATTTATTTATGGTTCTATATAATTCAATCTTGTTTTAGTCCAAACACTGAGTAATAGAAAACAAATCTTATTCTATTCTGGTTGGATTGATGAACAGAAAGAAAAAGCAATTATACTGAAAAAAAGTGGGGAGACAAGAAAAAGATTTGGTAGACAAAGGGAGATTTCTCTTCACAAAGCTCTTCTCTACATGAAAACCTTGGTTTGGAGAGCTAATCCAAACCAAGTTCCATTTCATTTGTATATATAAATGTCTGGGATAAACTAGTGAACTTCATCCTAATCTAAACAGGATTAGAAAATAATACTTATCATCCTCAGGGATGAAACAGAAATAGAATCTTATCAGTGTAACTTCACTCTATTAGCTTAAATATGTCAGGAAACATAATATCTTTCTGTAGTGTACAAACCTTGCTAATTACTTGTATTATCTTATTATCCAGGTTTCACAACAGTTAGTAGATAAATTATAATTGGTACATCCCTAAAGACTATAGATTAAGGACTAAACAGAATAGAAAAATAAATCTCTTCTGATTACCTTCAAAATCCTCAATGAATGTAGTTAAGAAATGCTTTTAAAACATTCCCTTCTGACAGTAATGGAGCATTTGTCAGTTGCTATTGTAAAGCGAAGATAAAGTTACTGTGTAGCAAAGTAGTTAGTACTACTGATTTTTTGCTGCTACTTATACCTTAGCAATCTTTGGAGATAAGACTGAGAATTGGAACTGGAACAGGGATAGTTAGCTCCTTCATGAAAAGGCTGTTTTATTTTGAAAATTTTTTCACTGAGTAGTACAAATCAAACGATAAATTTGGAGATCAACAACTCTGTGACAAAATTCATATCCGAAAATCTAAGACGTTGGTGAACTCCTGCTGGTTTCTTTTCGGGAATCACAGCAAAGTAAAAGCAGCCACAGAAGCATACTACGATATTTGCTTTTCAAATCATTTTGTATTTCAAGAAATATTTTATTTTGCATATATTGATGTGTGAAATTTTAAAATCATAAATAAAGTTTCTCTTGAAAGCTTAATGATATCTAAAATTTGCCCTTTGATAAGGAAGCTCTCATTACTTCTTACATATATAAAATTTATAATAGGGAAAGATGGATGTAGGTCCTTTTAAATTATTTTCATACAAGTATAGTTAATTACATGTATTAACCACATTATATTAACTAATAATTCTTTAATTATGTTATACATGTACAGTAAATGTTAATTTTATAAATTTAATTCCTGTACCTTATATCTCATATTATCTCACAGTTAAGACCTTAATTTTTTTTTCTCAGGATAATATAGAAGGTCTGTAGGTTTGAAATCTACAATCCAAAACAAAACTTAACCACAAAGGTCAAAGAATCAAAACATATTTAAGTATAACATGTATGGGTACACTTAGACCTTCCAATAAATAGGTAATGCCAGTTCAAAAGAGGACTTAGGCCTCTATCTCTGAAATGAGTCAAAATACCAACATTTTAAAGTGGCTTAAGTAAAATGACTGAGTCAACTTTGACCAACGTCTATGTAAGCATTTCAACTAAGGATTTCCATGAGTTAGCAAAAGATATTTCAATGAATATTTAACATTTCACCTGACTCTTAAATACTGAAATTACCCTCACCATCAAAAGGGCAGTTATTTCTCAAGGCCTAAAATTATAGGAAAAAAAAGTTAAAAACAAAATTCCAGGCAAAATGTTAATCCCTTAGGCACTCCCCAAGTTAAATAAACTTTCAATTTCAATGTCAAAATAATTAATCTTCAACCTCAAGAGAAAAAACAAAACAGTCTTCCTCTGATGTATACATGTTACCCAGAGACAGAAACTACAAATAATATAATAAAATTATTTTGCTCCATAATAATAAGTAGAAAACTTCCCATATCATGTTATAAAATTAACATACCTTTGATACTCAAACTTGGCAAATATAGCACAAGAAAGAAAACTGTGGAGCAATTTCATTAAAAAATACAGACACAAGTGCCTGATAAAATATCATACGAATCTAATGTGACAGTTTATTAAGTAGAAAACAAAACATAACCAAATATAAAATATTTAAAAATATAGATAGATGGCTCAAAATTAAGAAATCAATTCAGAGAACATATGTTATCAATAGGTCAAAGCTTTTCAAAAACACATAATTATCTCCATAAATATTATTAAATAAATTTCAATAAATTTTTAAGACTTAATATCAACCATGGTTATTTTTAAAATCTTTATTAGGACAGAAAGAGAAGGAATTTTTCTTAAAATTATTATGAGCTGGCTAAAATCCAATAACATTCTTAGTAAAGAAATATTAAAGGAATTATAACAAATAGAAAAAAGCAAGGCTGCTATCACCACTACTGTTGAAAATATTCTGACCAAAGCAATATATAAAAAAGGAGATGTGACAGAAGCTGTAATTATCTACAGAGATGACAAAACTCTCAATATTTGTAGATGATACTATTGTCAACCTAAAAAAAAAAATCCTGTAAAATGATTAAATAACTGATAAAACATCTGAGAGAGTTTGCCATGTTTAATCTTTTTAGAATAGATATCAGTAGCTCTTTCATAAACCTCAAATAACCCATTAGAATGAAAAACATAAAAATGGATAGACAGATAATGAACTTAGTGATTCCAATAATAAATCCACATATATAGAATGTATTATATAAAATGTGAAATTTTAAATTAATGTGGGGATACCTGGTTAATATATGGTTAATAAACATTGTTGGATCATTGGGGAAATGATAGAGTTTCAAATAAATTATTACCATATCAAAAATTTCAATGTAAAAAATATATAAAATGCTGAAAATTATAGAAAAATATTTACATAGTCTTATAAGTGGAAAAATACTAAACCTAGGATGATTAAAAAAAAAACAAACAAGTTCAACCACAAAATTTTAAAGAACTATATGATAAAATGCACCATAAATAAAGTTAAAAGAAAAGCAATATTCTAGGACAGGTTGGCAAACTATGGCCCATGGACTAGCTGTCAATTTTTGTAAATAAAGCTTTTTTGGAACACAGCCACACCTGATCATTTGCATATTGTCGATGGCTGCTTTCAACAAGGGTAGACTTGAGTATTGTGACCAAACCCACATAGCCCACAAGCTCTAAAATATTCGCAGTCCCTGGTCTAGAAGAAAATATTTGCAATGTACATAATAGACAAAAGGTTGTTATTCAAAATGACCACCAGAATAAATTGTCAACTATCCAAAGCTGAGTTTACCACTTACTCATGGCACCAAAGGCTACTTTGAAAGAGTGTGAGTAGTGTCAGAAGTTGGCAGTAGGGGGGACCTTGAAGATGGCGGAAGAGTAAGACGCGGAGATCGCCTTCCTCCCCACGGATACACCAGAAATACATCCACACGTGGAACAACTCCTACAGAACTCCTACTGAAGGCTGGCAGAAGACCTCAGACCTCCCAAAAGGCAAGAAACTCCCCACGTAACTGGGTAGGGCAAAAGAAAAAACAGAGACAAAAGAATAAGGACGGCACCTGCACCAGTGGGAGGGAGCTGTGAAGGAGGAAAAGTTTCCACACACTAGGAAGCCCCTCCGCGGGCGGAGACTGCGGGAGGCAGAGGGGGGAGTTTCGGGACCGCGGAGTAGTGCACAGCGACGGGTGCGGAGGGCAAAGCAGGGAGATTCCTGCACAGACGATCGGTGCCGACCAGCACTCACCAACCCGAGAGGCTTGCTGCTCACCCACCGGGGCGGGCGGGGCTGCGAGCTGAGGCTCGGGTTTTGGTTTTGGACGGAGCTCAGGGAGAGGACTGGGGTTGGCGGCTTGAACATAGCCTGAAGGGGTTAGTGCACCACGACTAGCCGGCAGGGAGTTCGGGGAAAAGCCTGCACCTGCCGAAGAGGCAAGAGACTTTTTCTTCCCTCTTTGTCTCCTGGTGCGCGAGGAGAGGGGTTTAAGAGCGCTGCTTAAAGGAACTCCAGAGACGGGCGCGAGCCGCGGCTGAGGGAGCGAGCCCCCGAGACGGGCGCGAGCCGCGGCTGAAAGCGCAAACCCCAGAGACGGGCGCGAGCCGCGGCTAAAACCGCGGACCCCAGAGACGGGCAGGAGACGCTAAGGCTGCTGCTGCCGCCACCAAGGGGCCTGTGTGCGAGCACAGGTCACTCTCCACACCCCTCTTCCGCGGAGCCTGTGCAGCCCGCCACTGCCAGGTTCCCGGGATCCAGGGACAACTTCCCCGGGACAGCGCACGGCGGGCCTCAGGCTGGTGCAACGTCACGCCGGCCTCTGCCGCAACGTCACGCTGCCTCTGCCGCCGCAGGCCGGCCCCGCACGCAGTGCCCCTCCTTCCCCCATCCCCCAATCCCCGGCCTGAGTGAGCCGGAGGCCCCGAATCAGCGGCTCCTTTAACCCCGTCCTGTCTGAGCGAAAAAACAGACGCCCTCCAGCGACCTACACGCAGAGGCAGGGCCAAATCCAAAGCTGAGCTCCTGTGAGCTGTGAAAACAAAGAAGAGAAAGGGAAATCTCTCCCAGCAGCCACAGAAGCAGCGGATTAAAGCTCCACAATCAACTTGATATACCCTGCATCTGTGGAATACCTGAATAGACAAGGAATGATCCCAAATTGAAGAGGTGGAATTTAGGAGCGAAATCTATGATTTTTTTCCCTTTTCCTCTTTTTGTGAAGGTGTACGTGTATGCTCCTGTGTGACATCTAGTCTGTATACTCTAGCTTCCACCATTTGTCCTAGGGCTCTATCCGTCCATGACTTTTTTTAAAAAATTCTTTTTCTTAATAATTAAGTTTAATTGTAATAACTTTATTATACTTTACCTTCGTTCTTTCTTTCTTTCCTTCCTTCCCTCCCTCCTTTAGACAACGAATCACCCCAAATTGAGGAGGTGGTCTCAGGGAGCAGGATTTATGATTTTTCCCCCTTTACCTCTTTTTGTGAAGGTGTATGTGTATGCTTCTGTGTAAGATTTTCTCTGTATAGCTTTGCTTCCAACATTTGTCCTAAGGTTCTATCCGTCCCTTTTTTTTTTTTTCTAAATATTTTTTAATTCAATAACTATATTATACTTTATTTTATTTTTACTGTATCATCTTTCTTTCTGTCTTTTTTTCCTTCTTTCCCTCCTTCCTTCCTTCCTCCCTCCCTCCCTCCCTCCCTCCTTTCTTTCCTTCTTTGCTTCTTTCTTCCTTCCTTCCTTTCCTCCTTTCCTTCTTTCTTTCCTCATACTTCTACTAATTCTCTCTACCTTTTCTCCCTTTTATTCTGAGCCGTGTGGATGAAAGGCTCTTGGTGCTCCAGCCAGGAGTCAGGGCTCTGCCTCTGAGGTAGGAGAGCCAACTTCAGGTCACTGGTCAACAAGAGACCTCCCAGCTCCACATAATATTAAACAGCGGAAATCTCCCAGAGACCTCCATCTTAACACCAGCACCCAGCTTCACTCAACGACCAGCAAGCCACAGTGCTGGACAACCTATGCCAAACAACTAGCAAAATAGGAACACAACCCCACCCATTAGCAAAGAGGCTGCCTAAAATCATAATAAGGCCACAGACACCCCAAAACACACCACCAGACGTGAACCTGCCCACTAGAGAGACAAGATCCAGCCTCATCCAGCACAACACAGGCACTAGTCCCCTCCACCAGGAAGCCTACACAACCCACTGAAACAACCTTAGCCACTGGAGACAGACATCAAAAACAACGGGAACTACGAACCTGCAGCCTGCAAAAAGGAGACCCCAAACACAGTAAGATAAGCAAAATGAGAAGACAGAAAAACACACAGCAGATGAATGAGCAAGATAAAAACCCACCAGACCTAACAAATGAAGAGGAAATAGGCAATCTACCTGAAAAAGAATTCAGAATAATGATAGTAAGGATGATCCGAAATCTTGGAAGTAGAATGGACAAAATGCAAGAAACAGTTAACAAGGACCTACAAGAACTAAAGATGAAACAAGCAACGATGAACAATGCAATAAATGAAATTAAAAGTACTCTAGATAGGATCAATAGCAGAATAACTGAGGCAGAAGAACGGATAAGTGACCTGGAAGATAAAGTAGTGGAAATAACTACTGCAGAGCAGAATAAAGAAAAAAGAATGAAAAGAACTGAGGACAGTCTCAGAGACCTCTGGGACAACATGAAACACACCAACATTCGAATTATAGGGGTTCCAGAAGAAGAAGAAAGAAAGAAAGGGACTGAGAAAAATATTTGAAGAGATTATAGTTGAAAACTTCCCTAATATGGGAAAGGAAATAGTTAATCAAGTCCAGGAAGCACAGAGGGTCCCATACAGGATAAATACAAGGAGAAACACGCCAAGACACATATTAATCAAACTGTCAAAAATTAAATACAAAGAAAGCATATTAAAAGCAGCAAGGGAAAAACAACAAATAACACACAAGGGAATCCCCATAAGGTTAACAGCTGATCTCTCAGCAGAAACCCTACAAGCCAGAAGGGAGTGGCAGGACATACTGAAAGTGATGAAGGAGAATAGCCTGAAACCAAGACTACTCTACCCAGCAAGGATCTCATTCACATTTGATGGAGAAATTAAAACCTTTACAGACAAGCAAAAGCTGAGAGAGTTCAGCACCACCAAACCAGCTTTACAACAAATGCTAAACGAACTTCTCTAGACACGAAACACAAGAGAAGGAAATGACCTATAGTAGCGAACCCAAAACAATATATAAAATGGAAATAGGAACATACATATCGATAATTACCTTAAATGTAAATGGACTAAATGCTCCCACCAAAAGACACAGATTGGCTGAATGGATACAAAAACAAGACCCTTATATATGCTGTCTACAAGAGACCCACTTCAGAACTAGAGACACATACAGACTGAAAGTAAGGGGATGGAAAAAGATATTCCATGCAAATGGAAACCAAAAGAAAGCTGGAGTAGCAATTCTCATATCAGACAAAATAGACTTTAAAATAAGGACTATTAAAAGGGACAAAGAAGGACACTACATAATGATCAAGGGATCGATCCAAGAAGAAGATATAACAATTGTAAATATTTATGCACCCAACATAGGAGCACCTCAATACATAAGGCAAATACTAACAACCATAAAAGGGGAGATCAACAGTAACACATTCATAGTAGGGGACTTTAACACCCAACTTTCACCCAAGGACAGATCATCCAAAATGAAAATAAATAAGGAAACACAAGCTTTAAATGATACATTAAACAAGATGGACTTATTTGATATTTATAGGACACTCCATCCAAAAACAACAGAATACACATTTTTCTCAAGTGCTCATGGAACATTCTCCAGGATAGATCATATCTTGGGTCACAAATCAAGCCTTGGTAAATTTAAGAAAACTGAAATTGTATCAAGTATCTTTTCCGACCACAACGCCATGAGACTAGATATCAATTACAGGAAAAGATCTGTAAAAAATACAAACACATGGAGGCTAAACAATACACTACTTAATAATGAAGTGATCACTGAAGAAATCAAAGAGGAAATAAAAAAATACCTAGAAACAAATGACAATGGAGACACAACGACCCAAAACCTATGGGATGCAGCAAAAGCAGTTCTAAGGGGGAAGTTTATAGCAATACAAGCCCACCTTAAGAAGCAGGAAACATCTCGAATAAACAACCTAACCTTGCACCTCAAGCAATTAGAGAAAGAAGAACAAAAAAACCCCAAAGCTAGCAGAAGGAAAGAAATCATAAAAATCAGATCAGAAATAAATGAAAAAGAAATGAAGGAAATGATAGCAAAGATCAATAAAACTAAAAGCTGGTTCTTTGAGAAGATAAACAAAATAGATAAACCACTAGCCAGACTCATCAAGAAAAAAAGGGAGAAGACTCAAATCAATAGAATTAGAAATGAAAAAGGAGAAGTAACAACTGACACTGCAGAAATAAAAAAAATCATGAGAGATTACTACAAGCAACTCTATGCCAATAAAATGGACAATCTGGAAGAAATGGACAAATTCTTAGAAATGCACAACCTGCCAAGACTGAATCAGGAAGAAATAGAAAATATGAACAGACCAATCACAAGCACTGAAATTGAAACTGTGATTAAAAACCTTCCAACAAACAAAAGCCCAGGACCAGATGGCTTCACAGGTGAATTCTATCAAACGTTTAGAGAAGAGCTAACACCTATCCTTCTCAAACTCTTCCAAAATATAGCAGAGGGAGGAACACTCCCAAATTCCTTCTACGAAGCCACCATCACCTTGATACCAAAACCAGACAAGGATGTCACAAAGAAAGAAAACTACAGGCCAATATCACTGTTGAACATAGATGCAAAAATCCTCAACAAAATACTAGCAAACAGAATCCAACAGCACATTAAAAGGATCATACACCATGATCAAGTGGGGTTTATTCCAGGAATGCAAGGATTCTTCAATATACGCAAATCTATCAATGTGATAAACTATATTAACAAATTGAAGGAGAAAAACCATATGATCATCTCAATAGATGCAGAGAAAGCTTTCGACAAAATTCAACACCCATTTATGATAAAAACCCTCCAGAAAGTAGGCATAGAGGGAACTTTCCTAAACATAATAAAAGCCATATATGACAAGCCCACAGCAAACATCATCCTCAATGGTGAAAAACTGAAAGCATTTCCACTAAGATCAGGAACAAGACAAGGTTGCCCACTCTCACCACTCTTATTCAACATAGTTTTGGAAGTTTTAGCCACAGCAATCAGAGAAGAAAAGGAAATAAAAGGAATCCAAATCGGAAAAGAAGAAGTAAAGCTGTCACTGTTTGCAGATGACATGATACTATACATAGAGAATCCTAAAGATGCTACCAGAAAACTACTAGAGCTAATCAATGAATTTGGTAAAGTAGCAGGATACAAAATTAATGCACAGAAATCTCTGGCATTCCTATATACTAATGATGAAAAATCTGAAAGTGAAATCAAGAAAACACTCCCATTTACCATTGCAACAAAAAGAATAAAATATCTAGGAATAAACCTACCTAAGGATACGAAAGACCTGTATGCAGAAAATTATAAGACACTGATGAAAGAAATTAAAGATGATACAAATAGATGGAGAGATATACCATGTTCTTGGATGGGAAGAATCAACATTGTGAAAATGACTCTACTACCCAAAGCAATCTACAGATTCAATGCAATCCCTATCAAACTACCACTGGCATTTTTCACAGAACTAGAACAAAAAATTTCGCAATTTGTATGGAAACACAAAAGACCCCGAATAGCCAAAGCAATCTTGAGAACGAAAAAAGGAGCTGGAGGAATAAGGCTCCCTGACTTCAGACTATATTACAAAGCAACAGTAATCAAGACAGTATGGTACTGGCACAAAAACAGAAAGATAGATCAGTGGAACAGGATAGAAAGCCCAGAGATAAACCCACGCACATATGGACACCTTATCTTTGATAAAGGAGGCAGGAATGTACAGTGGAGAAAGGACAGCCTCTTCAATAAATGGTGCTGGGAAAACTGGACAGGTACATGTAAAAGTATGAGATTAGATCACTCCCTAACACCATACACAAAAATAAGCTCAAAATGGATTAAAGACCTAAATGTAAGGCCAGAAACTATCAAACTCTTAGAAGAAAACATAGGAAGAACACTCTATGACATAAATCACAGCAAGATCCTTTCTGACCCACCTCCTAGAGTAATGGAAATAAAAACAAAAATAAACAAATGGGACCTAATGAAACTTCAAAGCTTTTGCACAGCAAAGGAAACCATAACCAAGACCAAAAGACAACCCTCAGAATGGGAGAAAACATTTGCAAATGAAGCAACTGACAAAGGATTAATCTCCAAAATTTACAAGCAGCTCATGCAGCTCAATAACAAAAAAACAAACAACCCCATCCAAAAATGGGCAGAAGACCTAAATAGACATTTCTCCAAAGAAGATATACAGAATGCCAACAAACACATGAAAGAATGCTCAACATCATTAATCATTAGAGAAATGCAAATCAAAACTACAATGAGATATCATCTCACACCAGTCAGAATGGCCATCATCAAAAAATCAAGAAACAATAAATGCTGGAGAGGGTGTGGAGAAAAGGGGACACTCTTGCACTGCTGGTGGGAATGTGAATTGGTTCAGCCACTGTGGAGAACAGTATGGAGGTTCCTTAAAAAACTACAAATAGAATTACCATATGACCCAGCAATCCCACTACTTGGCATATACCCTGAGAAAACCAAAATTCAAAGAGAGTCATGTACCAAAATGTTCATTGCAGCTCTATTTACAATAGCCAGGACATGGAAACAACCTAAGCGCCCATCATCGGATGAATGGATAAAGAAGATGTGGCACATATACACAATGGAATATTACTCAGCCTTAAAAAGAAATGAAATTGAGCTATTTGTAATGAGATGGATAGACCTAGAATCTGTCATACAGAGTGAAGTAAGTCAGAAAGAAAAAGACAAATACCGTATGCTAACACATATATATGGAATTTAAGGGAAAGCCCAGAGATAAACCCACGCACATATGGACACCTTATGTCATGAAGAACCTAGGGGTAAGATAGGAATAAAGACGCAGACCTACTGGAGAACGGACTTAAGGATATGGGGAGGGGGAAGGGTGAGTTTTGACAGGGCGAGAGAGAGTCATGGACATATACACACTAACAAACGTAGTAAGGTAGATAGCTGGGGGGAAGCAGCTGCAAGGCACAGGGATATTAGCTCGGTGCTTTGTGACAGCCTGGAAGGGTGGGATGGGGAGAGTGGGAGGGAGGGAGACGCAAGAGGGAAGACATATGGGAACATATGTATATGTATAGCTGATTCACTTTGTTGTAAAGCAGAAACTAACACACCATTGTAAAGCAATTATACCCCAATAAAGATGTTTAAAAAAAAAAAAAAAAGAAGTTGGCAGTAAAGGGTGGATATTTTCAGCATTTTGAATTCTGGTCTCCAGTGATTAAGGCAAGTCTTTCAATGAAGAAATCTGATTGTAATTAATAAAAATAACTTTATTAAAGTATAACTGGCATAGGATAAACTACCCATATTTGAACTATACAACTTGGTCTTTTGATGTATGTATAAACATATGAAACCATCATTATAATCAAATAGTCAATATATCCATCACCTTCTGAAAATTCCTCATGTTCCTCTTTGAAAACCCTCTTTTTCTCCAGTCAACAACAAGGGATGCCACTACATTACTTAGGTCTACTTTAATTTATTTTGGCAATATCTTGTAGTTTCTGCACAACTTTTATCAGATTTATCTGAAAGTATTTAATAAATTCTTACAATCTTCCAAGACTGAATCAGGAAGTGCAGGGTTGATGGTATAGTGGTGAGCACAGCTGCCTTCCAAGACTGAATCAGGAAGAAATATATAACCTGAACAGACTAGTTACTAGTAAAGAAATTGAATTAGTAATCAAAAAACTCCCAGCAAAGTCCAGGACCAGACAGCTTCACAGGGGAATTCTAACAAACATATAAAGAAGAGTCAATACTTATTCTTCTCAAACTACTCCAAAGAATTGAAGAGAAAGAATATTCCCAAATTCATTCTATGAGGCCACTATTACCCAGATACCAAAGCCAGACAAAGACTCTACAAATGAATATATTTGTAAAATCCTCAAAAAAATATTAAGAAATTAAATTCAACAATATATAAAGATGATAATACACATTGATCAAATGGGATTTATTCCATGACTGCAAGCATGGTTCAATATCTGCAAATCAATGTAATATATTATATTATCAAAATGAATGATAAAAATCACATGATCATTTTCATAGATGCAGAAAAAGCATTTGACAAAATGCATTGTCCATTCCTGATGAAAAATCTCAACAAAGTTTGTGTAGAGGGCACATATCTCGACACAATAAAGACCATTTATAACAAACCCACAGCTAACATCATACTCAGTGGTTAAAAAAAAAAAAAAAACTGCAAGCTTTTCCTCTGAAATTAGGAAAAAGACAAGGATGCCTACTCTTTCCATATTTATATAACACAGTATTGAAAGTCTTAGTCACAGCAATCAGACAAGAAAAAGAAACAAAATGCATCCAAATTGGAAAGGAAAAATTGAAACTGTCACTATCTGCAAATGTCATACTACTATATATAGAAAACCCTAAGAACTCCACCAAAAAAAACTATTAGAACTAATAAGTGAATTCAGTAAAGTAGCAGGATAAAAGATTAATATATGGAAATCTGTTGCTTTTCTATAACCTAATAATAAACTATCAGAAAAAGCAAGAAAACAATCTAATTTACAAGCACATCAAAAAGAATAAAATACCTAGGAATAAACTTAACCAAGAGGTGAAAACCTATACTCTAAAAATAATAAGACATTGATGAAAGAAATTGAAGATAATACAAATAAATGGAAAAATATACCATGTTCATAGACTTGAAGAATTAATATTTTTAAAATATTTATAATACCAAAGCAATCTACAAGCTTAATGCAAGCCCTATCAAAATTCCAATGGCAGGGCTTCCCTGGTGGCGCAGTGGTTGAGAGTCTGCCTGCTGATGCAGAGGACACGGGTTTGTGCCCTGGTCCGGGAAGATCCCACATGTCGCAGAGCGGCTGGGCCCGTGAGCCATGGCCGTTGAGCTTGCGCGTCCAGAGCCTGTGCTCCGCAATGGGAGAGGCCACAACAGTGAGAGGCCCGCGAACTGCAAAAAAAAAAAAAAAATTCCAATGGCATTTTTCACAGAAATGGAACAAACAATCCTAAAATTTCTATGGAACCACAAAAGACCCCAAATTGCCAAACCATCCTTGAATAAGAAGAACAAAGCTGGAGGTATCATGCTGCCTGACTTCAGACTATACTACAAAGCTACAGTAATCAAAACAGTATGCTATTGGCATAAATGGAACAGAAGAGAAAGGCCAGAAATAAACCCATGAACATGTGGTCAATTAATCTATGACAAAGGATGCAAAAATATACAATGGGAAAAAGTATCTTCAATAAATGATGTTGGGAAAACTGAACAGCTGCATGTAAACAGTGAAATTAGAACATTTTCTCACACTGTGCAATAAAATAAACACAAAATGGATTAAAGACATAAATGTAAGACCAGAAGCCATAAAATTCCTAGAGGGAAACATAGGTAGAATGCTCTTTGATCTAAGTCTTAGCAATATTTTTTTGGATCTTTCTCCTCAGGCAAGGAAACAAATGCAAAAATAAACAAATAAGACCTAATTAAACTTAAGAAACTTTTGCAGTGCAAAGGGAAACATCAACAAGAAAACAGCCTACTGAATACAAGAAGATATTTGTAATTAATATGTCTGATAAGGGGTTTATATCCAAAATATACAGAGAACTCATACAAATAAATATCAAAAAAAAATCTAATTTAAAAAATGGACAGAAGACCTAAATAGACATTTTTCCAAAGAAGACATGCAGGTAGCCAGCAGACACATGAACACATGCTCAACATCACTAAGTATCAGGGAAATACAAATCAAAACCAGAACAATATGTCACCTCACACCTGTCAGAAAGGTTATTGTCAAAAAGACAACAAGTAACAATTGTTGGCAAGGATGAGAAAAGAAAAACTAGTTTACTGTTAGTGGGAATGTAAACTGGTGCAGCCACTATATGGCAAACATTATGAAAGTTCCTCAAAAACTTAAAAATAAAACTACCATATGATTCAACAATTCCACTTTCATGTATATAACTGAAGAAAATAAAAACACTAATTAAAATAGATATATGCACACCAATGTTATTTGCAGCGTTATTTACAATAGTCAAAATATAGAAGCAGACTACGTGTGCATCGACAGATGAATGGCTAAAGAAGATATGTATATAATTGAATATTACTCACCCATAAAAATATTAAATTTTGCAGTTTGCAGCAACATGGATGGAGCTGGAGGGTATTATGCTTATTGATGACAGAAAAAGACAAATACTGTATCTTTTCACTTATATGTGGAATCTGAAAAATTAAACAAATATAACAAAAGAGAAGCAGACTCATAGATACAGAGAACAAACTTGTGGTTACCAGTGGGAAGAAGGATAGAGGGAAGGGCAAGATACAGGAAGGGGATTAAGAGGTATATAATAAATAAGGTACAAGGATGCAATGTACAGCACAAGGAGTATAACCAATATTTTATAATACCTTTAAATGGAGTATAATCTATAAAAATATCAAATCACTATGTCGTACACCTGAAACTAAGAACATTATAAATCAACCATCTTCAACAATAAAAAAAGAAAAAGAATATTGCAACCGTTCAATGATATCTATGTGTACTGATTTTTAGCCTGAGCAGAAGATATAAGCCAACCAATTGCCTTATTAGTAAAACAGCAAACAGCGCAACACACTTGCAATCTATACAAAACTACACTTTGGCAAAAGAATTCAGGAAAATACTCAATAGTTAGGAGTGCGTAAATTAAAACTCAAGTTAATTATACAAACCATTCATAGTTCACTGATCTAATATAACTTAAATATCAAATAAATGAAAAATGAAGAGAATTAATATAGAAACTTATTAAATAAAGACTCTTTAACACTTTGAAGAGACTCGGAGATGCTAGAACATAACAGGGGACTTAACTCATTCCTGATCTCTCAATGATTCCACTACACACACAAAGCCTTTGGAGGCCTCCAAGAGCAACTATGTTTCAGTCTTACATATCAATTGAATCTATATTTATAAACTATGGAGTATAAACCATTGTTTTATCATCTAATAATTTGTTCCAATTTGCCTGATATGCTTACTGCTACAGGGTTACTCCATTTACACAGGATAATACTATTGCCATATTTGGGTGTTTTAACCTCTTTTTTCATGGTTCATAACTTTCTCAAATCTTTACCTTTCTATCATTTCCAAAGCCATAAAATAAATCATGAGTTGATCTGATTTTAATCACAAAACAGATGCTCACAAAGAGCATCATATACATGTTAAGTTCTAAACCTCATCTTAAAAAGTATACATAATCCTTAATTTAACAAATTGAGATACTGAAACACATGGAAATTGTTTTCCATTCCCCATAAGCCTTTAGGTAGTAAACGGCCTCTCTGGGATTTGGACCAAGGTCTGTCCAATTCCATAGCCCCTGTTGCATCCAAATTAACTGCCTTCTGTTTCTAGACTCTCTTTTCCAAGCCTAAATAAATGAATAACAAAAGTCACTTTCTCTAAGGCCTCTTGATATTGTCATTCTCCATTGCAGAATTCCAGCTTAGTTTTCAATCATCGTTTACTCATAAATTATTCTTTCCCCAAATTGCCCTGCTCTTAAGTGTATTTATGTGGATTTTGTAGTCTCCACTATTGTCAAGCAAATCTGCATCACTAACTGATTTAACAATATGTGTTGATTTATGTGCTCAATTCATCCATTATGATTCTTAGTCCCTTTATTTTACAGCTCTATTAATGTGGTTATCTCTTTCATACAAGTTTTCTTAACACACACTAACAAACCTCAAGGTCACCTATAATAAGCACTCCAAGAATCATTTGGGATTCAGGAGTATCATCTCTACAGCTGCAATTCTTGCATACATGTACTCAGTTTACAGAGATGTGTCCATCTGTTTGCTCATTTGTGTTTATTGTGCCCTTGTTGTCTATCAGTACTAATACATGCATCCTTTGGAATTCTCCATAGAAATTGATACAGTGGCCAATCAGTGAATGCTTATGCTTTACTCGCCATTGCTACATGTACTGAAAAAGATGAGAATGAGGTCATACATACATGCAGAGGATGGTTAAGTATAAGAAAATAATGTTTTATCTTAACTACCCATGTGAAGCTAAAATGTGGTATATTAGGATACAAAGGCAATAGGGTCTCAAATATATTAGAATCTATCTACAATCAGCAAATTCTGATCACTAAAATTACACTGCATTCCTGGGGTGGGGTTGGAGGACTATAATACTCAAATTAAAAATAGCAATACCCTATAGTATCAGTGAGAGATAAATATGATCATTCGAGTTAAAATATGGTTAAGATGGCTAACTTTTGGGAGGCTTTCAACAAATGTTTATTAATTGAATAAACATCTAAAAGATTGTTGCTTTTTAGTTTTAATGCTGTGATTCTGTCTATACAGAAATGGGATGGAATAGTTGAAGGCAGTTTTGTTCTCTACAGATTTTCCACACATTTTATCTCAGAGTTACACTATATAAACTTAGAAATCCAAACTTAACACTTTGGTCATATACAACCCAATAAAATCCTAATGTCATGTAATAAAAAGCATATTATAAATATCATCTTTATTAATGTTGTATGATTTTCAAGGAAAATACAATATGCTGGTCTTATTGAATGCAAGTAAATTCACCAAAATATCAAGAGTATATAATTGAAAGGAATAGCTAACTTGCTTGATTTTGCTTATGATAAACAATGAAAATAATAAAAATATGAACATAGTCTTTCTTGTTCTAAGAAACATTAAAATCCTAATAACTTGGTACTTTGCCCAACCTCTAACAAGTCTTTTCAGTTCTTTATTTTTTAGCAAAAATTGCAGTTTCCAAAGACAAAAATCTAACTGCATATTGTTAAATGTTTCCTTTCAAATTCATTAAAAAATAAAAATAATTTTAATGTATATAACTGAAAAATAGCTGCTTTGAAGTTAACACAAAGCATTATTAATTTCAAACAAACTTTTTATCACTTTATGTTGCTAAACCATCAGCATTTTATTTTGTACTTAATTTATATTCCTTAAAGTGCTTTTTGAAATTCAGCATAATATCTTTAAAATAGTAATTATTTTTCTTTACAGTGACTAAAGCTAAAAGTTACTCAACTCTTGAACTAATTATTTTATTTTCCTCCTCAGCAAATTAGTGAGCACTAAGCACCTAGCTAGGAAAGTGGTTACAAAATCTGTCACCAAAAGATTTCATTTATTAAACAATGGTTCTAGATTGAAAGCCATCTTCTAATTGCAAACATCAACCTTCCCCCAAATTTATCTCATTTAGTTAAGACAGTGTCACAGCAATCTGTAAAGCTCAAATAAAAATTCAGTTGAAATTCTCTGTAGTGTATTTATCAGCTTGGACAGTTATTAATTCATCCATTCTTACCATGTTGATAAGTCATATTAACATTTTTCTTAAAAGTTGAGGATGATGACTGAGGTCCTAAAATATAACCAGTCTAACATCCCTGATAATACATTTTCTTTTTTTATTGAGATAAAGTTGACATGTAACATTATATTAATTTTAAGTGTACAATGTAATGACTCAGTATTTGTATACACTGAGAAATGATCACTACTATAAGTTTAGTTACTGTCTATCATGATAACACAGTTACAATTTTTGTCTTGTGATGAGAATTTTTGAGATCTACTCTCTTAGCAACTTTCAAATATATAAGACAGTAATAATAACAATACATTTTTTTTAGACAGGACATGCACCATGATAAGGTTGAAATAAGGGATCCACCAGTAATTGCAGTGAAACAGCTGTTAAAGGAATGATTTAAGGACTCAATCACAACTTGAGCAATTTATCAGAGCAGTACACAGATTAGGAACAATAAGCCAGGCCAATAACTTTGCACTCAGCAATCAGAGATGGAGTACCTCTACTGAAGCAAAGACTTCAAGCACATCATGAAGTCAAATGTGAAAAGAGCAAGATCAGCCCTAGGCAAAAGCATGGGGTGGATGAAGGTTTCTTCGGTTTCAGCCTTCTGTACCTCATTTGTTTCTCCTGATGTTTTGCCCCAACCTTATTTCTGCTTCAAGCGATCAATCCTAAAATGTGCATTTGGTTTCCTCTAATATCCTCAGGTCCACTCTTACCCTCATTCCACCTTATCTTTTCTACCTGGAAAATTTAAGGAATATCAAAAATTATCCCCTAATACCTATCAAAAAATAATCTCCTAGCCCGTATCTTGCATTCTGTAATTTCAATTATCAACACATAGAAAGCAGTTCCATAACACATTTGCTCTAGAATGTTCATGCTGGGGAAAAATCTTAAAGAATATTACACTCAGGAGCATTTGCATTTTTACAGCTCTCTAATAATTTTACTAATGTCTAAATGTTAAATTTAAGGAGATGGGGTGTTAAAAATGAGAGTGAATTTTTTAACGTTCCAGAACCATTTTGATGTTAACTATTGAGACCACCAATCATTTTTTTTTCACTTACCTATCAAAAGTTGATTCTTCTACTGAAAGTAACTGCAGTAATAAACCAAATAAAATCTACATATACACAGAGTAGGAGGGACTATTAATAACTTGTCTATCTTTTCAGACACAGCCAAATGAACATGTAAAAATAATTGTCTCTTAAAATCATATTTCTCAATATGAAGGTCAATTCCTATGTACAAATTATCCATGAGGAGTTTACGGAGGGGCTGAAACTTCTGCAGCATTATATTCCCCAGGATTCATGTTTTAAAAAGTAATCTAACATTAAGGAATTTAGAACATTTTGGTGAAGAAAAAAAGCAAGAGAAAACATCTTACTTAAGTGTTGAGTCAAGTAAGACTTAATGACTATAAATATGTAAACTGCTGGGACTTAAATAAGGAAAAACCTGCATGGAATATCCCTTACTTGCTGAAGTTTTCTTAATGGGTTGTTATTGGTTTTAGGAAAATTAGAAGTTCTAGGGTCATAGGTAAGCCTACTTATATTTAATTCTTTTCAATTGCCATAACCATTTCTTTATATCACCACTAGAAAAAGTAACTACTCTTGATTATTTTCAGATGTAGGACAAATTTATGAAAATGTGAGCAACAAGGTACATAATGATATGCATTCCAATTTATGTGATGAAATAAGAATCTGTGAGTCCATGGAGATATTAATAAATTAATGGAAAAATGATTCTTTACAGCAAAATATTAACTAATGAATATGATTGATAAAGTTAGAAAATCATCTATGGTGGTCAAAACTAATAGGTAAACATTTGATCCAGAAAGTAGCAGGCTGAAATTAAAATAGATAGATATTCCTTTTCAAATATGGGATAATCAGTGCCTAGCACTCTTTTACAGAAACTCTTTGTGAAATTAGTTATGCGAGTTTATAAGTATTTGTACTCACTACTCAGATCAATATTTAGAAAATTTTATAGCATTTTTTTAAGTCTGGCATGATTTGTCAAGTGTTTAAAATTAGACAGCATTACAGTACTAAAAAAAATAAGGAGACAAAACAATATCTACAAAATATAGAGATATGTTTAAAGACTTACAAATATAAGTAAACAACATGCTAGTCATCAATATAGATTAATTTGATAACAGTACAAAACAAGTAGGAAATATGTCTCCACACCTCTATTGATCATTGGCTATGATCACTGATTCTACAACCTCTCAGTGGATTCATTAGAATTCCTACTTTTAAGAAAGAGGAGGAGAGAGTGTGTCGAATAATTTTACACTGCTTTATTTCTCTGATTTTCTTTATGGAAGCAAGAGACAGTATATCTAGCCTTCTGGTCTGCTTAGGTGGAGAAGAGGTAAAGCCAGACTACAGTCTGTTAATGTTCTACTAGAACATTTCCCAGAAAATTCAACAATTGAAGTACAATAAAATGTATACATCATTAAGTCATTTACAGAACTAGAAAGGTACTCACTCCAATTTAACTTTATATTCGTAAAATTTCTTTTTTAAAATTACGTATATAAACAAACCCTGGCAAATTAATACCGAAGAGCAAATTAAATTGAAGGGTGGAATGGATTCCTTACACCTCATCTAAAATATCTATCTTATGATTGCTAGTTTGCTATTCAAGTAAAATTCCCTTAGGCTCTACCAATATCTTTTCATTTAAAAATATTATATTGCGGCGATAAATTAAAAGAGCAGACATTTTTTTTCTTTTGGTTCAAATAGTGTTCCAGAGAAATAATCTATATGAAAAGAATGTCTTGAGCCCACATTTACCATGAATAAACTTTGTGAGAAGTGTACTATGAATATTTAAGTCCCCTGGGCTTCCCTGGTGGCGCAGTGGTTGAGAGTCCGCCTGCCGATGCACGGGACATGGGTTTGTGCCCCGGTCCGGGAGGATCCCACATGCCGCGGAGCAGCTGGGCCCGTGAGCCATGGCCGCTGAGCCTGCGTGTCTGGAGCCTGTGCTCCGCAACGGGAGAGGCCACAACAGTGGCCCGCGTATGCAAAAATATATATATATATATTTAAGTCCCCTAAATTATTAAGTCAGCTATTATTGTCAGATACTAAAACAAAAACTGCTGAATACTGTCAAATCGGTGCCATCAGCTTGAAGGATAAAAATTAACTTTTGTAAGATATATATATATATATATATATATATATATATATATATATATACACACACACACACACACAGTAAGATACCTAGTTTACATTGTCAGGAAGCTGATTATGTATTAACTGAAATACATTTTCATTTCATAAAAAGTAGATCAGAAACATCCTTTGATATTAAGATATTAATGAAATTATTCTATATTTGCCTTTATCAAAATTGCTTTGCTATATAGCTGAATAAGGAAAGGATGTAGCGCCCTCAAAAATGGTGCATTTGTTTCTTAAAATCCAATTCCCTTTCAATAAAATATCAGTAAATTCTGAGAGTAAAGTTGATTGGGAAGATCTTGGTGTTTACTTCTCAAAACACTCCCCCTTTTGTTATTCTCTTGGGACAGTCTAATACTGTCACAGGTGGTGTGCTTCAGAGACTAAACAGGTCTCTTCAGGGGCAAAAGTTGACTTTGAAAAGCAGTCACCTACCTCAACTACCTCAACTACCTCTCCTAAACTGGTGGTTCTTTTTCTCTCTTTTGAAAAGAAAAAAATTAAAAAACATGATTAAAATAGTAATATATTAAGATGGTAATATAAAATAGGTATTATGTATAACATGTAGGCAAGAAATAGATCTTTTCAAAGAGAGATAAATGTTCTTTTAGAGGTACACTTTATTCTAGCAAAGAGTTAAAAGTTGTTTTTAATTCCCCAGACAACATGGAGATGAAGCCAGAATGCTGTTAATTTGAGCCATGTTTGATTTCTTGCTCTGTTCCAAGTAAACCCTTCCAAGATTCACAAGGGCCCTTCCTTTTCCTGGGAGGGAGCCAATGGCTTATATATTATATTCTTGGTGACATTTTACCTCTTCTTCCATTATTGCTAATATCGACTTCTTTCTACTTAGTAAGATGGAAAAGAGTTCATTCCCCTTAGACTTACAAACCCAAAGGATACTCTTAATATTTCAATTGTTTTCCAGCCACTTACATTAAATAATTGATCAGGGATTGCCTGGAGCTGGGTTAGAGTAGAGCTGATTGGCACCTCAGTGTCCTACTCTGTTAATTACAAACTTTGTTCTCTGAACAGACATTGAACTAGACATTTCAACTCTCTTCAGGTAGGATAGGCTCAATGCAGCCCTCCTTCTTTAGTGTCAGTTGTCATTCCTCCTTGTGATTCAGGTCTCTGAATCCTAGTCAGATAGCCATCATTCATTCTTGTACTTCAATTATTTTAATCACTGTGTTACAAAAACCATCAAAGAATGCCACAGTTCTCTTCATTCTCTCACCCAAGAGGTCTCTGATCAAAGAGATCAGTCATTCCAGAATTCCAGAGTTTCTCAAGTAGCCATGCAACTGAAGAAACCTCAGGACTTTTAATATTCTAAATATATATGCATTGCTTAGATATTCTAGTAGCCCAGAGCTCTTCCACATTGACAAGTAGAGCAATGTCCAAACTTAGTATTATTTTTCCATTTTACTTGTGGTCTTTAAAACTTTGTAGACAAATTTAAGTTCTTAAACCCTTATTATTATTGCTATGATCTAGATCTACTTGGATATAAATGCAAATAACAAAATAATTCTCAGAGTTATATTATTTTCTTAATTTTTCCTCTTTATTAACAGAAGAAAATTAGAAAAATGTCAAGAGAATTTTGATTTTCTTAGCAGAAAACTGAAATAAATATCTCAACATATGTTCTGTGAAATTAAATTTAAAATTGTAAAACTCCAATTTTAGTCAGCAAATGTAAGAAGTTACCATTGTGCATTTACCTATTGCCTGAGAGGTTTGATTGGAAGAGTTACACACCAAGAATTTGTCCCCAGGTCATGGAACAACAATAAAGGCTACCATGAATGTTGATCCGTTCTGACCTGAAGGCGATGAAATTTATTTTGCCCACACCAGAAGCTCAATCTCCTCTGTTTTCTGGTGTTTCTCCCAGGAATAGCCACCTTAGTGGTCCACCTTAGAAACACCTTATTTCAACCCTACCTGAAGAAATTCTTTCTGTATTGAATCTAAGACTCTCCACTACAATCTTATTTGGGGGCATCTTGCTCACTCAGTATTCCAGAGAAGGCAAAACAGATTGCACATACTGGTGTTGGTCAGTTGAAATAAATTTCATGAGAGATTATTCCTTACAAGTAAGAAAACGATATGCAGTGAAGTTGAGAAGTATAAAACAACTCTGGAAATGGTTAATCCCAATGCTTCCAATCAGATGAATGGATCAGTGTGACAGGGAATTGAGCTGGCTGTCAATACACAGGACTTGGGTAACTGCAGCAGGCAAGACCTGGAGAGTCTAAGACTAGCAAGTTGGTATGAAAAACCTCCCAAAGAAGAGGAGTTATAAGAGTAATTCAGGAAGAATGGGTCCAAGGAAGAAGGAGGAACAAGGCACAGCACATGGTTATATTTAAGAGTGGAAACCAAGGCAGAAACCCAGTGCTTTGAACATGTTCAAAAGACAAGTTTTATTAGCAAAACAGTTAACTATGGATAACTGATACTACAACTAATAGAGGCTTAAACAAAGAAAAGTTTCTTTTTCTCACATAAAAATAGAGGTGGGCAGTTGCTGAAATTACTTTGTCTGTTCATTGAAACTACTTTGACCCCAGTATATTTTCATTCTGTTCTGCCATCTTGTATTGGCTCTTATTCTTATGTTTCCCAGTGGTTGCAAGATGACACAGAAGCTCCAGACAACATGTCTTTATTCAAAGCCAGATAAGTAGGGTAGGTATTGTACCAGCTTCATATGTCACTTTGGAATGCAAAACCTTTCCCAGAAAACATGAGCAGAAATCCATTTATATCTCATTGGACAGAATTTTCACATGGCCAATTACTAGTTGTAAGGAAAACTGGGAAAGTTAACAGATTCTGCTTTGTTATGTGTTTCTGTTACATAAAATAGCTAATACATGTTTGGTAAATAAGATAATAATGTCATTGCAAAGCAATAAATATGTTGTTACATGTGGAACTCTTTCTATGCAAAGGGAGCTAGAACAGAAGTAGTAAATACGTCTGGTATGGATTGAAAAATGCAACTTTTAACATTCTAACATTTCTGAGACCAAGGGAGTTTATAACTGTGTGGACCAGGCAGAATCGTTACAAATTGCCATTGTCTATGTATGTGCATGCAAACTAGGTCATAGTAGTATATATTGCCATACGTTCAAATGAATTGTATACTGTTGGTATATAGGCCAAGCAATACAACTGAAGGCAAGACAAAGTGCAAAATTCATCAAAATCAATGAAAGACATTTCAAAACAACTAAGGGCTGGTATGACTGATATCAACCAATCATGTAAAAGGATCATTAAGAGAGAAAACATCAGTTTGTCAGAAATTTAATGCTGATTTTGAACAGAAGCTGTTTAACACCTAGTGATACATGATTCAGTGAAGATAAAATAAAACTATAAATTAGTCAAATAAAAAAATAACAGCCTCAGAAGTTGTAAGTTAGTAACTTGGAAGAAAACTTCAAAGTGCTTTTAAAAAAAGCTACAGTGCTCTTAATGGCATATGTTATAAAACCATGTGCAAAAATACAGAGGACACTGATGAGTTGAAATGTGATACAAAAGAGCTGGCCTCCAAATGTGAGCAAGTTTTAGGAATATTTACCAATTTTCTTTACTTGTAACTTTTGGCTTTAGATATGCACAAGAGTGATATATTTTTTAAAAATTTTGTGACCAAATAAGTCTAAGAGAACTCCTTCAATGAGTAAACAACAAAATTCTACTTTGAAAATAAAACATGTGTCCTTGCTTAATTAGCATGTATCACTATTATTAGTGCATAAAATAATGGAGTACCTTGTCTTACAATCAAGGCATCTTAATGAATTTGATACAGTCAGCAGGAAAGAGACGAGAAAAAATCTTTATATTGGCAAATGCACTAGAATCAGGAACCATCTCTGAATAATTTTGAGAAAGTTTAAAATGGGCTACTAAGCAGATGGGTCCTCTCCAGAGAAGTTTGCCCAAACCATGACTTAATCTCGGCTTCTGGCAGCTGCATCACCTTCCTTGGTTTGAAAATGGTGGCCCCACTAGCTCAGAGCTTCGTCTCCATTTTCATTGACTCAGTATCTCCTACTTCTGCTCTGGCTGGGGTGTTGACAACATCTCCTCAGCTGCTTTTGTGAATTTTTAATATTCCCCATGGTTGCCTCTGTTTGCTTTTAACATTCAATGTATTGAATGTTCAATACATTGTATTGAACAGAATACAATGTATTCTGGTTTTCAGAATACATTTGTGACTATTGGCCTTGGACCTACAATCTTGATAAATTCCCTTATTGTTTCTCATAATTTACTTATGAATTATTTTGGAATTTCTGTGTATACAATCATTTAATCTCTATTAATGAAAGTTTTATTTCTTCCATCCCAATCCTTAGTTATGGTTGTTTCTTAATTACTGTACTAAATAAGACTGAACAGAGTTATAGTTAAAAACAGTGAAAGTGTGTATCATTGCCATGTTCCTAAACTCAGTGAGATAGTTCATTATTTCATCATCTGTAAAGTTTTATTTGCACATAAGTTTTCAAATATTTGATTTCTTCAATAGTTAAGGAACATTAACTTTTCTATACTTATGTCTATAAATTTATTTATTTCATCAAAATACTCAAGTTTACAAAACAGAGGTGTTCAAAATACCTTCCTTCTCTTTTTAGTGTGTCTGCAATATATTTTCATTCCTAATATTGGTCATTTGTTCCTTTTTTTTTTTTCCTTTGTCAGTCTCACTGTAAGTGTGTCAATATCTTTAGCTTTAAGGAACAACTTTTACCTTTGTTTATTCTTTCTGCTGCAAGATGCCTTTTGATTTCTGTTCTTTTATCATTTCCTTCCTCTGCTTTCCTTAGAATTGTTTCTTTGTTCATTTTTCTAAATTCTTTAAATGGATGCTAAACTAATCACTTTTAGCTTCTTCTCTAATATGTGCTTTTAAGTCTATAAATTCCCCCTCTAAACTTGGTTTTAACTACATCCTATAAGACAAACGAGGAAGTAGAGAAGGAGGGCATTGCCTCCAACATTCCTTGAAGACTTTTTTTTTTTTTTTTTTTTTTACATCAAGATCTGCAATGACCTCCATCTCCCATCTATATTAACTTTAAATTTATTTGACCTCCACAGTTTGGGACATATTTGGCCCTTGAAATGCATTGACTTTTTGCGTGCTGTGATGCTAGTGTTTCAGTTTTCTACGCACTTCACTAACTGTCCCACAATTGTTCCAGCTGAAAGTTTAGGAATTATCTTTGTTCACTCTTAACTGTGCCCATCTCAAAGTGTGCATGCTCTCACATGCGTGTGCATCAGCATGTGCACATACACACATGCCCAACCATGTAATACACTGACAAATCCTATCAATTCAACCTCAAAGGCATATTCAGAGCCCATGTATATACTCTCTCATTTCCACAAATATCATATTCAAGCCATTATTGCCTATTGAGTGAACCATTAAAGACCGTCTTAACTGGTTTCTATGTTCCATTGCTTGCTTCACTATAATCCACCAGTCAAAGGAGCAGAGTGATTTTTAAAATACAATAACTTCATTCAAAACATATCATCGTTCCATTTAGAACTCTTCAAGGAATTTCCATTGCACCAGAACAAAAACTATATTTCTTCACCTGGTTGGTCCACCCTATGCAACCTGGACCCTGCCTACCAGTCTAGCTCATCTTGCTCCATGGTTCTGTCTCTCTCACTGTGCTCCAGCCTCTTAATATCCCTTAAACACAACCAGTTTATTTTTGCTTTAGTGCTTGGCCTTAGCTGTTTTCTCTATCTGGAATGCTCTTACCTGAGGTCTTTGCAGGGCTGGTTCCTTCTCTTCTTTTAGATTTTATTTTTGCCACCTAATTTAACCACACATTCACTTTATCACATTAATCAATCATAATTTTGTGAAAAAATTTTATACCTATATTTTATTATATACTTGTTTTTCTGTATCTTTCAGAATTTAAGCATAATAAAGATGTTGTTTATCATTGTTCACTACTTTATCACCAGCATCTAGAGAAGTACCTGTCACCTGTCATTTTCAAAATGGGACTGAAGTAATTTTGTTGATTAGCATAATAATAGGAAAGCTATGTAGTCTCAACTGTCGTTATTAACATTCTAGAATAAAATTGGACACCAAAGCATCCTCAGTCTCTTATAGTCTTCCCAGTAGAAGGAAAAAGGTGAGCTGTAGGTTCTATGGAATCAACGGACAAGTCAATGTTTCTGCAGAACATTCATAGTTGTGTGCATGAGTGTGTGTGAGTTTTTCTTTTCCATCATTACTTGACCCTGCTGCACATGAAATGGATCTATCAGTATACCTGCAACAATATTGCTGGTACTTCAATAAATATAAACAAGACAAATTAAATCAGGTGAAAACTTAATCCAAAATATAGAATTTATCCAGCATCCTGAAGGCTTAGCACTTTGTGGGAGCTCAATAAATATTAAATCAAGGTCGCAAGATTGAAGGCTTGTTGAATCATAGGGAAAAACTAATTTCAAAGTCCTAGGCTACCTATAAAGGACCCCCTGCTTCCAGGCTCTGAATTTCTATTTTAAGGTAGGCTTTAACAGATAATGCTTACAGCAGCCTGCATAGGGAGAGATACTATTTGTGAGGCGAAGAAGAATAAAACATTATAGAACATAATGAATGAAACTCTTGCACTGTGACTGGGAGCAAATAAATAGAGCAGATTGATGACTCTAGGAATGAATAAGTCATCAGATCAATTGGTGAATAATTTTCTTTACTCTCTAATTGTAAAAATGATTTGAAAACTAATCAAATTTTAGGCCAAGTTCCAATAATTTAATAGGTGAATTGAGACTTATGTGGGCTAGAATTTTTGGAAGCAAAACCAATGAGCACAGATTAGCTCAGGATAATATTACTCCACTCATTTCTGGAGCTTTCCTTGGAAAATCTAAGTTTACTTAACAAACCTAGTTTTCATAATTACTATTTTTATGTATAAAGGTGATTGAAACATCTTGAATTTGTTTTTGAAGTTTGAAGTTGTTTCTAGGCAATTTCCATAATGATCTTGAATAAGACCAGGTTCCTATTAAAGACTGGGTAGCTAATGATCTGGTGTAACCCAGTCATTCAGCTGATGTGTGACATGTCATTTAACCTCTCTGGTTCTTGGTTCCATCACTAATAAAATGGAAATGATAACACTGATGTCAAAAAGTCTCTGTTCAGAATAAGGAAGAAACTATATGAAGAAGAAACAACAGGACAGAAGCATTGAATAAATGATTGTTGAATCTGAGAGAACTGGTTGTTCTCTAGATGGAGCAGAATGGGCCAAGGAAGATTTTGGCTGCTCTGTTGGCTGGCTGCAGATTGCTGGGGTATATGAGCAAACAGCGTTGGGTTATTTGGTACTTCCTGCCAGCCCCCATCCATGAATAAAAGGAAGATCTTGGAGAGACTCTGAGATAGCTTTGGAGGCTTGAGTCAAATAGGTACTCCTAACACACTCAGGCATGTTTTACAGTTTCCCTGGGATGTCACACCATATTCAATTTCCTAGGACAGAAAGATCTTTGATAGATGAACCAATTTTGTACCATCCACAGATGCAGATTACTTGAACAATTCATTATTCCTCATGACATTTTTGCCTGTTGAAATTGTTCGAGGCCTGGCTCAGACATTGATTCTCCTAAGCATTTGCTGATACCAGTCAAAGGTATGATATCCCACCACTGAAAATCATGTTGCATTCTGTATCTCTTCATAAAAATATCTCAACCTAACTTATGTTATATTATGTGTATATCTGTCTTACTGCCTGTATTAATCAACTATCACCATTCTAGTGCTGCATAAAAAACAACTCTAAGTCTCAATGGCTTACAACCATAACCACTGATTTTTCTCTCATGTGTGCTTTCATCATTCTTCTATGACCAGTAGTACAACAAGGCAAGACAAACCACACAAACACATCTGAAGCTTCTGCTGCATCCTGCCCACTGACATTCCAGTGGCCAAAGCAGGTCACAAGGTTAAGCCCAGTCAATAGGGCTGTGGTATATATTTCACATATACTAGTGGGAGGCATGAACATGGCACAGACAAAGGAATGAAAAATCAAGAACAATCATCCAGTACCATATTACTCATAGGGTAGAGGGAGCTCTATTTTTCTAAATATGTGTTGTTCACTTACATAGTCTAAAAGCCTAAGTAAGTACTTTAAAAGCACCTGCTAACTCAATCAGTTCACAGGTGAATACTGAAAACTCAAAGTAATCCTATTCCTAGCACAGTGTCTGGCATACAGGAGACACACAAGCAACATTTACTGAAGTAATTTCTTCAATAAAGAGAAGTTGAGAACTTCCTTACACAATCACTTAATGGACATCAGACACTGAGAGAGGATTCTCTACACACTTTGTGTCCTCCCTGAAGCCACAAATTTGATCTGAAAAACCTGTAAAGAACCCTTCAGTGACCCCATACTGTAGGCTCTGAGAACCAGGCAATGTCTGGAGTGATTAAAAAGGATTATCACCCTCATGGTCTCTCAAACACACCAAAGTTCAGTCATTTCTTCTGTAATTTATCACACAAAGCAGCACATTACATCAACAAGAGAGACAAAAGTTGAGCTCTGCCTTTCCTGTAGATGGACCTTAACACCAAGCCAGATATTCTCCTCTAGATGCCACTTCTCTTTCACTTTTCTCATTTTTGTTTTGAAATTTCCTTTAAGCATGAAAGTCTACAATATCTGAAGAAGTGAATTAGTTTGGTGAATCAAAAAGAAACTGTTGATTCTTTACTTGATGACTGTATCCATAAAAAAATAAGTTTCACTAAATTTCTCAGATGATTTAGATTACTCACTCTGAGCCAATATCAACACAATGTAAAACTTATTCCTCTGTCTCTTGCCTACATAGTAACAGTGAAATTTCAACTACAAAGATGCCTCAAGGCCCAGTGATTGTTTAATTGTCTCCTGGAAAATAATTTCCAAATGTGACAAGGGCGTCAATCATCCTCTCTAGCCTACTAAATTTATTTGTTCCTTCACCTTGTCTGCACTCTCTCTTGTTTACTACCCTGCAGGAGCAGATCAAGGTTTTGTGGAGCCTAAGGTTTATATAATTAGGGAGAAGACTCTTTAAAGAAAAAACTGCAAATTACAAATACAACATTAGCTTTAAAAAAAAAAGTCTTCAAGTGAGGAGCCCTAAAAACTTAAGCTACATTAACTTCAGGATTAATCCACGTGTGCTCCCATTATAACTAGGGTTGCCAGATAAAATATAGGATGTCCATTTAAATTTAAATTTCAGATAAACAACAAATGATATTTTATTATACATGTACAGTCTTTGGGATATATTTATACTAAAAATTATTCTTTGTTTATATGAAGTTCATATTTAACTGTACATCCTGTATTTTTATTAACTAAATCTGGCAACTCTACTTAAAAGATGAAGAGTAAAGATAAACACCTAAGTCACCAAAGGAAACCCATCAATATCCACATGGATCTCCCTAGGCCTTCTCTGACCTCCCTAAATAATTAGCCCCATGATCTTTGTGTTTAATAAATATTTTAGAATTGATTTTTTTTGCTGATCCTTGGGAAAATAGTATGAATTCCAAATTAATCCCCACATTTAAAAAAGTCTATATGGAAGGGATATAGCATGAATAAATGCTTCTCATTTAAAGATAAACTTGGTATCAGAGACTATGATGATTTGAAATACATGCCAACAGATTGTCACATTGAAGAAAAGTTAACTTTATCACATTCAAATTCTCCCAGTAATGTATTCTAGCTTCTCATGGCCTTTACAGTCAAGAAGAAGGATCTAACAGTGTTCAAGTCTAGAAAGCCATATGTTAATAAGTGATATTTTCCATCCAGTTTAAGGAAAGGACAAGAGGGTTAAACACAAGAAGGAGGGTTTAGGTAGAAATTTTATTGGCATCTAGTGGGTAGAGGTCACAGATGCTCCTAAATATCTACAATGCACAGAACAGCAACAAAGAATCATCTGATCCAAAATGTCAATATAGTTCCAAAGTTGAGAAACCCTGCCTAGCACTTTCAAAAAACAACCTCAACTAGCTGCTAGTACTGAGTATTCAAAACAAATCTTTACCTATGTAGCTAAGCCTGAAAACAATTCTGCGAGGTAGACATTATTATAATTGTATTACACATGTGGAGACACCTAATTAGCTAAGTTGTGATTTGCCCATAGGCACATGACTAGTAAGAATCAGACCCAGGATTTATGTCATCCATGTGGCCCTCACGATGCCACCTCACCCTCCACTAGAAGCCATAAATTCTCCTTTGTTCACAGTCAGCTAGATCTAATTTGCCTTCTGTACACAGGAACTATCTTTGTCAAATTCTTTCCTAGAATAGCATTATATCTTGCTTCTGCTTATTGAGTGTCTTATTACACACACTCACCTATTTGGGAAGAATGTATGTTTATGGGTAGGCAATTAGAGAAAACATCCAGAGAAAACTGTAGAAACAGTCTAGTTCCTCAGTAATCATTAAAAAATGGCAGTAGAGTCTACCAATTTCCATATATTGCTCAACTGTGGTGAGTGTGTACCTGTGGCTAGGGAAAAAAAAGGTGAAATATTTTCTGCCTTTAATTGTTCCACACTTACAGCAATCCACTGAGAAAAGGTAGGATTTCTTTTATATCTAATTAAGATATGCCTTAAAAATGCAGACAGAAGTTTAAAACTGAAGTTCAAAAAAATATATAAGGCAAATATTACAAAATACTTTTATATACTTTTTTATTTTAATGTAGGCAATGGAAATATGATGTCACTCTTCTATCCTTGATAAGGTTGAATTTTTTGTAATAAAAATTAAAACAAAATATAAAGCTTATGAATTGGAAATACATGTTTTTCCCCTAGAAGTAATTTTTCTTTAAAATATTTTCACTATTAACATAGTTCAATGTAATTTACTCCAAAATATTTTTCTCATATGTAATTCTTAAAATTCATTAGATCTCAACCTTTAAAAGACAATCAGAATTCCAATTAAACCCTCATCACAGTCAAAGCATAAAATCTGTCATTTTTACTTTCAAGCTTTACTAACCATGCTACCTTTGAGTAAAGTATTAAATTCATGTTTGATTTATTATCAGATGCAGGGTGCTTCAATTTCATATTAGATCCCTCACATTTAAATAACATTTAACAGAGCTAAAATCTATTGCTTAGTTTGACAAGTGTTGGCGTAGCAAATAAATGAGACAACTGCCATTTTTACATGTATGAATTATTTGGCAGTTATTATGAGCCAGTCCTACCCTGAAACTATAGTTAATTACTGAGCTAGTTGTAAGTAAAATAAACTACTCTTGCAGTGAGTTTGAAGGAGAGGTATTAAAAAAAAACAACAACTCCTACTTTCCAGTCTTTCTTAAACCTTTCTAAATCTTATATTTTCTTGAAAAAGGAAATATTGCCAAAAAATATTGAAAGAACTAGACACCTTCATTACTATTTCATCACTGTAGACTTGTCCAGATGGCAGCAAGTTGTCTGTAGTTGATTCCCTGCCTCACACAGGTGAGACAGAAACTAAGTTTTCACAGCTTCTTGAAATGCGCACTAGCAGATAAATAACTATTAGCAACCATATGCTACATGAACTTGATTGCTTCCCAATATCAAAGAGCAAATGGAGCCTCACTCCAGTAGAGTGTCAAAACTACTGTGTCAGCATCAGGGAGCTATGATTCCATTGTTAATATTGAAGAGGTGGTTTGAAAAAATAATTCATGCACATAATAACTATCATTTCTTGAGAGCTCACTATGCTAAACCCTTTATGTACAGTAATTCCTGTAATCCTCATCACTATTTGTGATGGTTAATTTTATATGTCAACTTGACTGGACCACAGGATGCCCAGATATTTGGTCACATGTAACTGTAGATATTTCTGTGAGGGTGTGTTTGGATACTAGCATTTAAATTGGTAGACTGAGTAAAGCAAATTGCCTTCCCCAATGTGGGTGGGCCCCATCCAATCAGCTGAAGACCTAAATAGAGCAAAAAGAGCTGACTTTTCCCCAAGTAAGAGAGAATTACTCTTGCCTGACTACCTTCAAATTGGGACATTAACTTTTTCTTGATTTCAGATAAAAACCGAAACATTGGCTCTTCCTGGGTTTTGAACCTGTCAGCTTTTAGACTGGAACTACACTATTGACTCTTCTCGATCTCAAGCTTGCTGACTGCTGATCTAGAGACTTGTCAGCTTCCATAATCACATGAGCTAGTTCCTTATAATAAATTATTCACATATATTAAACTCATCTTATATATGTAGATACATATATATCTATACACACACACATACATACATACATATATATACACCCTAAACTATATGTACATTCTATTGGTTCTGTTTCTCTGGTGAACCCTTACAAATATACCATCTTATGAAATCATACAGTTATCCCCAATTTTCAGTTGAGAAAACTTAGGTTTGTAGAGTATATCTTACTTTTCCAAGGTTTCTTCTCCTGTTAGGCTCTAAGCTCCTAAAGGACAAATATTTTTGTCTATTTTATTCCCTGATGTGTCTTAGGTGCCTAGGATGGTGTGTTACATAGCTCAATCTGTTAACTAAGTGAATGTGAATGAATTCAGCTGGAAAATGCCTTGAAATCAGGCGTGGCTGCTACCCATATCTGCTCCTTTAACCTCTATGATTAACTGTCACTTAAAGCTTCTTTCAGAAGGCAATGTTTGAAAGACTAATCCTTAAAAGAACATTACTATCTATTTGAGCTCAGTTGTAAAGCTGTTAATTCCTGAAAGATGATGGAATAGGATTCAGAAAGACCCCCCAAAATGGAACAATGCCTTTGTTAGATAAAATTTTATTAGAAAAAATGTAAAACCACTTTCTTTATTCCAAATATCATCTAAACATATGGCTCTCAGAGGCATAACTTAGCAAGAATATAAATTTAAATGTCCCAGTAGGATTAAGTGACAGGGAGCTTGATATAAATCAACATTGAGTAGTGGATGCCAAAGGAGCTAATGCAATTCTTGGCTGCAATAATAAAATATTTGGTCCAGATCAAGGGAAATAATAATTCCATTCTATTATACCTCTATATCAAACCACATTGAAGCTACACACTTCAAGAAGTGAGGTAAACTGCAGTACATTCAAAAGAGAGTCACCAAGAAGATGAAGAGAATCAAAGCCACATTGTACAAAGATGAGCTGAAGGAGAAGATACTTGCCAGAAGAGGAAATTCTGCCAATATCTTAGATGCCTTCAAACTTTGTAAAACTGTTGTGTCTAAAAGATACTAGACTTTATTTTCTGACTGGCCTCAGAAGATAGACTTTGGCCTAATGAATACAAAGTTAATGCTAAAGTAGACTGTCTCAATTTTCCAAAAGTGAGATGGACAACCTCATAAAAGTAGTTAAGTTCTCAATCTCTGGTGTTGTTCAAAACTGACAAAACTATAATTTGAATTTAGTTGGCAGCTAAGTTTCAGACAGATTGTTGGAATAGAAGACCATTATAGTTCCTTCCAGACATAAATGCCATAGTTCTCAAAAAGCATATGAAAAGTGAAGAATCAATGTGATCACGATGAATGAAATGGGAGAAAATAATTGCAAACCAAATATCTGGTAAGGAGTTAATATCTAAAATATATAAATGACTCAAAAATACAATAGTAAAAATAATAATCCAATTAAAAATGGGCAAATAACCTCAAGAGCCATTTTTCCAAAGGAGATATTAAAATGTCCAATTGCTAACAGATACATGAAAAAATGTTCAACATCACTAATCACCTGGGAAATACAAATTAAAACTATAATGATATATCACCTCACACCTGTTAGAATGCCTATTATCAAAAAGAAAGGAAATAACAAGTGCTGACAAGAATGTGGGAAAAAAAGGAACTTTTGAATACTGTTGGTGGGAATGTAAATTTGTATAGCCAATATAAAAAACAGTATGGAGATTACTCAAAAAGTTAAATAATAGAACCACCCTATGACCTAGCAATTCCACTTCAGGGTATAATTCCAAAGGAAACAAAATCACTGTCAAGGAGAGATATCTGTACCCTATGTTCATTGCAGTATTATTTAAAATAGCCAAAACATGGAAACAACCTAAGTGGCCATTAATGTATGAATGGATAAAGAAAATATGGAAGATATAAGTATAGATATAGATGAATATTTTTCAGCCATAAAAAAGAAGGAAATCCTGTCATTTGTGGCAACATGGATGAACTCTGAGAGCATTATGTTAAGAGAAATCACTCAGACAAAGAAAGACAAATACTGAATGATTTCACTTATATATAGAATCTTTAAAAACCAAAGTCATAGTCCTAGCCATAGTAATCAGAGAAGAAAAAGAAATAAAAGGAATCCAATTGGAAAAAAAGTATATCTGTCACTGTTTGCAGATGGATACATGGGAAATTCTAAAGATGTTACCAGAAAACAAAGAGGGCTCATCAGTGAATTCAGTAAATTTGCAGGATACAAAATTAATACACAGAAATCTGTCGCATTTCTACACACTAGCAATGAAAGATAAGAAAGAGAAATTAAGGAAACCATCCCATTTACTATTGCATCAAAAAGAATAAAATACCTAGGAATAAACCTACCTAAGGAGGACAAGACTTGTACTACAAAAACTGTAAGACACTGATGAAAGTAATCAAAGGTGGCACAAACAGATGGAAAAATATACCATGTTCTTGGATTGGAAGAATCAATATTTGTCAAAATGACTATTCTACCCAAGGCAATCTACAGATTCAATGCAATTCCTATCAAATTATCAATGACATTTTTCACAGAAGTAGAACAAAAAACTTTATGATTTGTATGGAAACACAAAAGACCTTGAATAGCCAAAGCAAACCTGAGAAAGAAAAATGGAACTGGAGGAATCAGACTCCCTGACATCACACTATACTAGAGAGCTACAGTAATCAAAACAGTATGGTACAATGGAACAGAATACAAAGCCCAGAAATAAATGCATGCATCTATGGTCAATTAATCTATGATTAAGCAGGTAAGAATATACAATGGAGAAAAGACAATCTCTTCAAATAAGTGGTGCTGGGAAAACTGGACAGCTACACATAAAAGAATGAAATTAGAACTTTCCCTAACACCATACAAAAAACTAAACTCAAAAGGATTAAAGACCTAAATGTAAACTGGATACAATAAAACTGTTATAGAGGAAACATAGAACACTATTTAACATAAATCACAGCAATATTTTTTTAGATCTGTCTCCTAAAGTAACAGAAATAAAAATAAATAAATGAGACCTAATTAAACTTAAAAGCTTTTTCAGAGCAAAGGAAACCATAAACAAAACAAAAAGATAACCTACACAATGGGAAAAAATATTTGTAAATGATGCAACCAACAAGGGATTAATCTCCAAAACATACAAACAGCTCATACAGCTCAATATCAAAAAAAAAAAGGAAAAAAACAATTAAAAAATGGGCAGAAGTGCTAAATACACATTTCTTCAAAGAAGACTTACAGATGTTCAAGAGGCATAGGAAAAGATGCTTAACATTGCTAATTATTACAGAAATGCAAATTAAAATTACAATGAGGTTTCCCCTCATACCAGTCAGAATGTCCGTCATCAAAAAGTCTCCAAACAATAAATCTGGAGACGATGTGGAGAAAAAGGAACCCTCTTACACTGTTGGTGGGAATGTAAACTGGTGTACCCATTATGGAGAACAGTATGGAGTCCTTAAGAAACTAAAAATAGAACTACCATATGATCCTGCAATCCCACTCCTAAGTATATATCTGGAGAAAACCATAATTCAAAAAGATGCATGGACCCCATTGTTCATAGCAACACTATTTACAATTGCCAAGACATTGAAACAACCTAAACGCCCATCACAGAGGAATGTATAAAGAAGATGTGGTATATATATATATATGCAATGGAATATTACTCAGTTGTAAAAATGAATGAAATAATGCCATTTGCAGCAACATTGGTGGACTTAGAGATTATCATACTAAGTGAAGTAAGCCAGACAAGGAAAAAGATCACATGATATCACTTATATGTGGAATCTAAAAAGTGATACAAATGAACTTATTTACAAAACAGAAATAGACTCATAGATATAGAAAGCAAACTCATGGTTAGCAAAGGGGAAAGTGTGGGGAGGGATAAATTAGGAATTTGGGATTAAAATATATACACTACTATATATAAAATAGACACAAATGAGGACCTACTGTATAGCACAGAGAACTGTACTCAATATATATATATATATATATATATATTTTTTTTTTTTTTTTTTTTTTTTTTGCTGTACATGGGCCTCTCACTGTTGTGGCCTCTCCCGTTGCGGAGCACAGGCTCCAGACGTGCAGACTCAGTGGCCATGGCTCACGGGCCCAGCTTCTCCGCCGCATGTGGGATCTTCCCAGACCAGGGCATGAACCCGTGTCTCCTACATCGGCAGGTGGACTCTCAACCACTGCGCCACCAGGGAAGCCCTGTACTCAATATCTTGTATTAACCTGTAATGGAAGAAAATGTAGAAAAAGAATATATATATTTATATATATATATGTATAACTGAATCACTTTGCTGTACATCTGAAATTAACACAACATTGTAAATCAACTATATTTCAATAAAATTTAATAAAATCATAAACCAAACTCATAGAACAGATTGGTGGTTGCCAGAGGCAAGGGGCTGACAGTTAGGGAAATGGGTAGAGGTGGTCAAAGGCTACAAACTTCAATTATAAGATGAATAAGTCTTGAGGATATAACGTGTAGCATGGTGACTATGGTTCACAATACTACACTTTATATTTGAAAGTTACCAAGAGACTATATTTTTAAAATTCTCCAAAACAAAATAACTTGTAAATACTTGGGGTGATATATGTGTTAGCTAGCTTTATTATAATCATTTTGCAACATATACATCTATAAAATCATTACACTGTACATCTTAAACTTATACAATATTTTAAGTCAATTGTATCTTAATAAAGTGGGAAGCAAAAAAGGAGATAATAATGCCCCATCACAAGATTAAATAAAGTTGTAAGGAGAGATGTGGTTCAAGATGGTGGCATAGGAAGATCCTGAACTCACTGCCTCCCATTAACACAAAATATCTACAGCTACATATGGAACAATTCCCTCTGAAAAGAACCTGAGAACTAGCTAACAGCTACTCCATAAAAAAGAAAGGAAGGGACACATTGAGACAATAGAGGCAGAGATACAGTGTTACCAAAACCCCACCCTTGACACAGCAACCAACAAGTGGGAGAGATCTCACAAATATAGAGCATCTTCCTGAGTAATGAGGGGTTTGTGTTCCACATAAGGCATCCCAACCCTTGGGACCTGCACTGGAAAGATGAGCCCCCTAACCATCTGACTTTGAAAAACAATGGTGCCTACATCAAAACACTCTGTTCTCTATAGGGAATAAAGATCTGACTCTTGAAGGGCTCATGCAGAGTCACTCACCCTGGAATACAGTGCAAAAGCACCAGTTTGAAAATAGCCTAGATCATGTGTGAAGGAGACTCAATAGTTAATCTTAAAGTGTCTGTAAGAGGGTAAGAAGCCTATATAGGACTGTCTCCAGGGACAGAAGTGTTGACAGGAGAAATTTTACCTGCTCCCTCTATCTTGCTAGCACCACTATTGGTGGATACCATTTTTACATTCTCACTATAACCAGCTAGTGCAGATAGGTGAGTGCTCCACTCCCTGCACTACTCCCAAGGTCCTGCCAAGGGTAATGGGCAACCACTCCACCCTCCAAGATGCTTGTGGGGTCCCTTCAGAGGTGGTAGGCTTATGCAGCCCACAAAAGGGATGTCCCTTGAGCATCAGGCTGTGGTGGCAAGGGGAAATTGCATTTCTGGGCCCCATAGGTCTTAAACAATGGGAGAGACAATTTGAGAGACAACCAAAAACTGGACAAAGCTAAATAATAAGGTTCATCTCCTACACAAGGCCATTCCTTTAAGAATGGGAGAGATAGCTATCTTGCCTAATACATAGAAACAAACACAGAGAATCAATAAAATGGGAAGTAGAAAAATACGTTCCAAATGAAAGAACAAGCTAAAATCGCAGAAAAAACCCTAAATGAAATGAAGATAAGTAATTTACCTGATACAGAGTTAAAGTAATGGCCATAAAGATACTCACTGTACTCCAGAGAAGAATGAATGAACACAGAGAATACTTCAGCAAAGAGAGATAAAATATAAATAAATATCTAACACAAGTCACAGAGCTGAAGAATACATTAACAGGACTGAAAAATACACTGGAAGGGTAGAAAAACAGACTGCATAAAGCAAAGAAAGAATCAGTGATCTGGAAGACAGGGCAGTGGAACTCACCCAAATAGAGCAGCAAAAAGAGAAAAGAGTTTAAAACAGTGAAGCTAGCTTAAGGGGCTTATGAGACAACATCAAATAGAATAGCATTTGCATTATAGGTGTCCCAGAAGAAGAGGGAAAGGGGCAGAAAAGTTATTTGAAGAAATAATGGCTGAAAATGTCAGTAACATAGGAAATGAAACAAACATTCAGGTAAAAGCATTAAAAAACAAAAATAGTAAAAATAGCTATAACTATAAGAATTAGTTAAGGGACACACAAAATAAAAAGACGTAAAATGTCACATCAAAACTATAAAACACAGGGAGTGGAGAGTAAAAATGCTGAGTTTTGGAATACGTTCAAACTTAACTTGCTATCAACTTAAAATAGAGTCATATATGTGAGCTTCATGGTAACCACAAAGCAAAAACCTATAATAAATACACAAAAGACAATAAGAAAGGAATCTAAGCATAACACTACAGAAAACTATCAAACCACAAAGCAGAAAAGCAAAATAAGAAGGGAACAGAGAGGAACTACTTAACAGCCAGAAAACAATGAACAAAATGGTAATAAGGACATACCTATCAATAATTACTTTAAATGTTAATGGACTAAATATTCCAATACAAAGACATACAGTGGCTAAATGGATTAAATTTTTTTCTCTTTTATTTTCAATCCTCTTTTTCTTTTTTTACATCTTTCTTGGAGTATAATTGCTTTACAATGGTGTGTTATTTTCTGCTTTATAACAAAGTGAATCAGCTATACATATATCTCCTCTTTCTTGCATCGCCCTCCCTCTCACCCTCCCAATCCCACCCCTCTGGGTGGTCACATAGCATGGAGATGATCTCCCTGTGCTATGTGGCTGCTTCACACTAGCTATCAGTTTTACATTTGGCAGTGTATATATGTCCATGCCACTCTGTCACTTTGTCCCAGATTACCCTTCCCCCTCCCCATGTCCTCAAGTCCATTTTCTAGTAGGTCTGTGTCTTTATTCCCATCCTGCCCCTAGGTTCTTCATAACCTTTTTTTTTTTTTGATTCCATATATATGTGATAGCATATGGTATTTGTTTTTCTCTTTCTGACTTACTTCACTCTGTATGACAGACTCTAGGTCCATCCATCTCACTACAGATAACTCAGTTTTGTTTCTTTTTAAGGCTGAGTAATATGCTGTTGTATATATGCGCCAAATATTCTTTATCCATTCATCTGTTGATGGACACTTAGGTTGCTTCCATGTCTGGGCTATTGTAAATAGAGCTGCAATGAACATTTTCGTATATGATGCTTTTTGAATTATGGTTTTCTCAGGGTATATGCCCAGTAGTAGGATTGCTGGGTCGTATGGTAGTTCTATTTTTACTATTTTAAGGAGCCTCCATACTGTTCTCTATAGTGCCTGTATCAATTTACATTCCCACCAACAGTGCAAGAGGGTGTCCTTTTCTCCACACCCTCTCCAGCATTAATTGTTTGTAGATCTTTTGATGATGGCCATTCTGAATGGTGTGAGATGATACCACATTGAAGTTCTGACTTGCATTTCTCTAATGATTAATGATGTTGAGCATTCTTTTATGTGTTTGTTGGCAATCTGTATATCTTCTTTGGAGAAATGTCTATTTAGGTCTTTTGCCCATTTTGGAAATGGGTTGTTTGTTTTATTTGGTATTGAGCTGCATGAGCTGCTTCTAAATTTTGGAAATTAAGCCTTTGTCAGTTGCTTCATTTGCAAATATTTTCTCCCATTCTGAGGGTTGTCTTTTGGTCTTGTATATGGTTTCCTTTGCTGTGCAAAAGTGTTTAGGTTTCATTAGGTCTCATTTGTTTATTTTGTTTTTATTTCCATTTCTCTAGAAGGTGGGTCAAAAAGGATCTTGCTGTGATTTATGTCATAGAGTGTTCTGCCTATGTTTTCCTCTAAGAGTTTTATAGTGTCTGGTCTTATATTTAGGTCTTTAATCCATTTTTGAGTTTATTTTTGTGTATGGTGTTAGGGAGTGTTCTAATGTCATTCTTTTACATGTAGCTGTCCAGTTTTCCCAGAACCACTTATCGAAGAGGCTCTCTTTTCTCCATTGTATATTCTTGCCTCCTTTATCAAAGATAAGGTGACCATATGTGTGTGGGTTTATCTCTGGGCATTCTATACTGTTCCATTGATTTGTATTTCCGTTTCTGTGTCAGTACCATACTGTCTTGATTACTGTGGCTTTGTAGTATAGTCTGACTTCAGGAGCCTTATTCTTCCAGCTCTGTTTTTCTTTCTCAAGATTGCTTTGGCTGTTCAGGGTCTTTTGTGTTTCTGTACAAATTGTGAAATATTTTGCTCTAGTTCAGTGAAAAATGCCATTGGTAATTTGATAGGGATTGCATTGAATCTGTAGATGGCTTTGGGTACTATAGTCATTTTCACAATGTCCATTCTTCCAATCCAAGAACATGGTATATCTCTCCACCTATTTATATCATCTTTAATTTCTTTCATTGGTGTCATAATTTTCTGCATAAAGGTCTTTTGTCACCTTAGGTAGGTTTACTCCTAGGTATTTTATTCTTTTTGTTGCAATGGTAAATGGGAGTGTTTTCTTAATTTCCCTTTCAGATTTTTCATCATTAGTGGATAGGAATGCAAGGAATTTCAGTGCATTAAGTTTGTATCCTGCTACTTTACCAAATTCATTGATTAACTCTTGTAGTTTTGTGGTAGCATCATTAGGATTCTCTATGTATAGTATCATGTCATCTGCAAACAGTGACAACTTTACTTCTTTTCCGATTTAGATTCCTTTTATTTCTTTTTCTTCTCTGACTGCTGTGGCTAAGACTTCCAAAACTATGTTGAATAATAGTGGTGAGGGTGGGCAACCTTGTCTTGTTCCTGATCACAGTGGAAACGGTTTCAGTTTTTCACCATTGAGGATGATGTTGGCTGTGGGTTTGTCATGTATGGGCTTTATTATGTTGGAGAAAGTTCTGTCTTTGCCTACTTTCTGGAGGGTTTTTATCATAAATGGGTGTTGAATTTTGTCAAAAGATTTCTCTGCATGTATTGAAATGTCATATGGTTTTCTCCATCAATTTGTTAATATGGTGTATCACATTGATTTGCGTATACTGAAAAATTCTTACATTCCTGGGATAAACCCCAATTGATCATGGTACATGATCATATGGCCTCGTAGAATGAGTTTGGGAGTTTTCCTCCCTCTGCTATATTTTGGAAGAGTTTGAGAAGGAGAGGTGTTAGCTCTTCTCTAAATATTTGATAGAATTCGTCTGTGAAGCCATTTGGTCCTGGGCTTTTGTTTGTTTGGAAGATTTTTAATCACAGTTTCAATTTCAGTACTTGTGTTTGGCCTGTTCATATTTTCTATTTCTTCCTGGTTCAGTCTTGGAAGGTTGTGCATTTCTAAGAATTTGTCTATTTCTTCCAGGTTGTCCATTTTATTGGCATATAGTTGCTTGCAATAATCTCTCATGATACTTTGTATTTCTGCAGAGCCAGTTGTTACTTCTCCTTTTCATTTCTAATTCTATTGATTTGAGTTTTCTTCATTTTTTTCTTGATGAGTCTGGCTCATGGTTTATCGATCTT